>NW_027464627.1:1542500-1825000 GCF_043290135.1 Rhipicephalus microplus | reverse complement strand
AGGTTGGTTTAGGTAAGGTTAGGTTAGGTTAAGATATGAACCGCGCTGAAACCGCATTAAACATGTCACTTAGTGAGATGCTGTGTTTTTCACCATTACAAGTCGGGAACTGCGATATCTAATGTGTAAGCGCATGAAACCGTCGTAATCTTGTAGAAAAGATTGTAAAGTAGCGAATAAAACGTTTTCTAACGATAGAAGTGCGAAGGTTCGGTTAGTTTGAGCTAGGTAGCGTCGTGAAACCACCAAAAACGATGTCATCTAACGAGATAGTGTTGTTTTATTGCGAGTACGAAACTGCGATAGGTGAAATATTGGGAAAGCACGCAAAATGGCATGAACTAGCCAGATACTGCGTCGTGTGCCGTTACAAGTGCGAAACTGCTATATTGTGATATTCTCGTTAAAGCGCATGCAAGCATCGTGAAACCTTAAAGAACAATGTCATTTAGCGAGATACAGCGTTCTGTACTGCAATAAGTTGGTGAAAAACTGTGAGGTTATGCAAATATCGTAATTGTGAACGAAACAGTGTAATAGAGCGTTTTTCAATACAAGTACGAATGTTAGGTTAAGTTAAGATATGAACCGTCGTAAAACCGCATTAAACAATGTCACTTAGTGAGATGCAGTGTTTTTCACCATTACAAGTTGGGAACTGCGATATCTAATGTGAAAGCGCTTGCAAACGTCATTAGGTTAGGTTAGGTTAGGTTACGTTAGGTTAGGTTTGGTTAGGTTAGGTTAGGTTAGGTTATGTTAGGTTAGGTTGGGTTAGGTTAGGTTAGGTTACGTTAGGTTAAGGTATGAACCGTCGTAAAACCGCAATAAACAATGTCACCTAGTGAGATGCAGTGTTTTTCACCTTTACAAGTTGGGAACTGCAATATCTAGTGTGAAAGCGCTTGAAACCGTCGTAATGTTGTAGAAAGCAATGTAAAGTAGCGAGTAAAACGTTTTCTAACGATAGAAGTGCGAAGGTTATGTTAGGTTGAGTTATGTTAGTTTAAGCTAGGTAGCGTCGTGAAACCACCAAAAACGACGTCATCTAACGAGACAGTGTTGTTTTATTGCGAGTACGAAACTGCGATAGGTAAAATGTTGTGAAAGCACACAAAACGGCATGAACAAGCCAAATACTGCGTGTTGTACCGTTACAAGTGCGAAACTGCTATGTTGTGACATTCTCGGTAAAGCGCATGCAAGTATCGTGAAACCTTAAAGAACGATGTCATTTAGCGAGATACAGCGTTCTGTACTGTAATAAGTTGGTGAGAAACTGTGAGGTCAAGCAAATATCGTAATTGTGAACGAAACAGTGTAATTGAGCGTCTTTAGATACAAGTGCGAATGTTAGGTTAGGTTGACATATCAACCGTCGTAAAACCGCATTAAACCATGTCACTTAGTGAGATGTAGTGTTTTTCAACATTACAAGTCGGGAACTACGATATCTAATGTGAAAGCGCATGAAACCGTCGTAATCTTGTAGAAAACATTGTAAAGTGGCGAGTAAAACGTTTTCTAACGATAGAAGTGCGAAGGTTAGGTTAGGTTAGGTTAGTTTAAGCTAGGTAGCGTCGTGAAACTACCAAAAACGACGTCATCTAACGAGATAGTGTTGTTTTATAGCGAGTATTAAACTGCGATAGGTGAAATGTTGTGAAAGCACAAAAAGCGGCATGAACAAGCCAAATACTGCGTGTTCTACCGTTACAAGTGCGAAACTGCTATATTGTATTGTGATATTCTCGTTAAAGCGCATGCAAGCATCGTGAAACCTTAAAGAACAATGTCATTTAGCGAGATATAGCGTTCTGTACTGCAATAAGTTGGTGAAAAACTGTGAGGTTATGCAAATATCGTAATTGTGAACAAAACAGTGTAATAGAGCGTTTTTAGATACAAGTGCCAATGTTAGGTTAGGTTAAGATATGAACCGTCGTAAAACCGCATTAAACAATGTCAATTACTGAGATGCAGTGTTTTTCACCATTAAAAGTGGGGAACTGCGATATTTAATGTGAAAGCGCTTGCAACCGTCGTTAGGTTAGGCTAGGTTAGGTTAGGTTAGGTTAGGTTAGGTTAGGTTTGGTTAGGTTAGGTTAGGTTAGGTTAGATTAGGTTAGGTTGGGTTGAGTTGGGTTAGGTTAGGTTAGGTTAGGTTAGGTTGGGTTAGGTTAGGTTAGGTTACGTTAGGTTAGGTTAGGTTACGTTAGGTTAGGTTAGGTTAGGTTACGTTAGGTTAGGTTAGGTTAGGTTACGTTAGGTTAGGTTAGGTCAGGTAAGGTTAGGTTACGTTAGAATAGGTTAGGTTAGGTTACGTTAGGTTAGGTTAAGTTAGGTTAGGTTAGGTTTGGTTAGGTTAGGTTAGGTTAGCTTAGGTTAGGTTAGGTTGGGTTGGGTTGGGTTAGGTTGGGTTGGGTTAGGTTAGGTTAGGTTAGGTAAGGTTAGGTTAGGTTAGGTTAGGTTAAGGTATGAACCGTCGTAAAACCGCATTAAACCATGTCACTTAGTGAGATGCAGTGTTTTTCACCTTTACAAGTTGGGAACTGTGATATCTAATGTGAAAGCGCTTGAAACCGTCGTAATGTGGTAGAAAGCAATGTAAAGTAGCGAGTAAAACGTTTTCTAACGATAGAAGTGCGAAGGTCATGTTAGGTTGAGTTATGTTAGTTTAAGCTAGGTAGCGTCGTGAAACTACCAAAAACAACGTCATCTAACGAGATAGTGTTGTTTTATTGCGAGTACGAAACTGCGATAGGTGAAATGTTGTGAAGGCACACAAAACGGCATGAACAAGCCAAATACTGCGTGTTGTACCGTTACAAGTGCGAAACTGCTATGTTGTGATATTCTCGTTAAAGCGCATGCAAGCATCGTGAAACCTTAAAGAACGATGTCATTTAGCGAGATACAGCGTTCTGTACTGCAATAAGTTGGTGAAAAACTGTGAGGTTATGCAAATATCCTAATTGTGAACGAAACAGTGTAATAGAGCGTTTTTTAATATAAGTGCGAATGTTAGGTTAGGTTAAGATATGAACCGTCGTAAAACCGCATTAAACAATGTCACTTAGTGAGATGCAGTGTTTTTCACCATTACAAGTCGGGAACTGCGATATCTAATGTGAAAGCGCTTGCAAACGTCTGTAGGTTAGGTTAGGTTAGGTTAGGTTAGGTTAGGTTAGGTTAGGTTAGGTTAGGTTACGTTAGGTTAGGTTAGGTTAGGTTTGGTTAGGTTAGGTTAGGTTAGGTTAGGTTAGGGTATGTTAGGTAAGGTTTGGTTAGGTTAGGTTAGGTTAGGTTGGTTTAGGTAAGGTTAGGTTAGGTTAAGATATGAACCGCGCTAAAACCGCATTAAACAATGTCACTTAGTGAGATGCTGTGTTTTTCACCATTACAAGTCGGGAACTGCGATATCTAATGTGAAAGCGCATGAAACCGTCGTAATCTTGTAGAAAACATTGTAAAGTAGCGAATAAAACGTTTTCTAACGATAGAAGTGCGAAGGTTAGCTTGAGTTATGTTAGTTTAAGCTATGTAGCGTCGTGAAACTACCAAAAACGACGTCATCTAACGAGATAGTGTTGTTTTATTGCGAGTAATAAACTGCGATAGGTGAAATGTGAATGCACACAAAACGGCATGATCAAGCCAAATACTGCGTGTTCTACCGTTACAAGTGCGAAACTGCTATATTGTGATATTCCCGTTAAAGCGCATGCAAGCATCGTGAAACCTTAAAGAACAATGTCATTTAGCGAGATACAGCGTTCTGTACTGCAATGAGTTGGTGAAAAACTGTGATGTTATGCAAATATCGTAATTGTGAACGAAACAGTGTAATAGAGCGTTTTTCAATACAAGTACGAATGTTAGGTTAGGTTAAGATATGAACCGTCGTAAAACCGCATTAAACAATGTCACTTAGTGAGATGCAGTGTTTTTCACCATTACAAGTTGGGAACTGCGATATCTAATGTGAAAGCGCTTGCAAACGTCGTTAGGTTAGGTTAGGTGAGGTGAGGTTAGGTTACGTTAGGTTAGGTTTGGTTAGGTTAGGTTAGGTTAGGTTATGTTAGGTTAGGTTGGGTTAGGTTAGGTTAGGTTACGTTAGGTTAAGGTATGAACCGTCGTAAAACCGCAATAAACAATGTCACTTAGTGAGATGCAGTGTTTTTCACCTTTACAAGTTGGGAACTGCGATATCTAATGTGAAAGCGCTTGAAACCGTCGTAATGTTGTAGAAAGCAATGTAAAGTAGCGAGTAAAACGTTTTCTAACGATAGAAGTGCGAAGGTTATGTTAGGTTGAGTTATGTTAGTTTAAGCTAGGTAGCGTCGTGAAACCACCAAAAACGACGTCTTCTAACGAGATAGTGTTGTTTTATTGCGAGTACGAAACTGCGATAGGTAAAATGTTGTGAAAGCACACAAAACGGCATGAACAAGCCAAATACTGCGTGTTGTACCGTTACAAGTGCGAAACTGCTATGTTGTGACATTCTCGGTAAAGCACATGCAAGTATCGTGAAACCTTAAAGAACGATGTCATTTAGCGAGATACAGCGTTCTGTACAGTAATAAGTTGGTGAGAAACTGTGAGGTCAAGCAAATATCGTAATTGTGAACGAAACAGTGTAATTGAGCGTCTTTAGATACAAGTGCGAATGTTAGGTTAGGTTGACATATCAACCGTCGTAAAACCGCATTAAACAATGTCACTTAGTGAGATGTAGTGTTTTTCAACATTACAAGTCGGGAACTACGATATCTAATGTGAAAGCGTTTGCAACCGTCGTTAGGTTAGGTTAGGTTAGGTTAGGTTAGGTTAGGTTAGGTTAGGTTAGGTTAGGTTAGGTTAGATTAGGTTAGGTTGGGTTGGGTTGAGTTGGGTTAGGTTAGGTTAGGTTAGGTTAGGTTGGGTTAGGTCAGGTTAGGTTAGGTTAGGTTACGTTAGGTTAGGTTAGGTTACGTTAGGTTAGGTTAGGTTAGGTTACGTTAGGTTAGGTTAGGTAAGGATAATTTGGTTAGGTTAGGTAAGGTTAGGTTAGGTTAGGTTAGGTTGGGTTGGGTGTTGGGTTGGGTTGGGTTGGGTTAGGTTGGGTTAGGTTAGGTTAGGTTACATTAGGTTAGGTTAGGTTAGGTTACGTTAGGTTATGTTAGGTTAGGTTAGGTTACGTTAGGTTAGGTTAGGTCAGGTAAGGTTAGGTTACGTTAGAATAGGTTAGGTTAGGTTACGTTAGGTTAGGTTAAGTTAGGTTAGGTTAGGTTAGGTTAGGTTAGGTTGGGTTGGGTTGGGTTAGGTTGGGTTAGGTTAGGTTAGGTTAGGTTGGGTTAGGTTAGTTTAGGTTAGGTTAGCTTAGGTTAGGTTGGGTTGGGTTGGGTTAGGTTAGGTTAGGTTAGGTAAGGTTAGGTTAGGTTAGGTTAGGTTAGGTTAAGGTATGAACCGTCGTAAAACCGCATTAAACAATGTCACTTAGTGAGATGCAGTGTTTTTCACCTTTACAAGTTGGGAACTGTGATATCTAATGTGAAAGCGCTTGAAACCGTCGTAATGTTGTAGAAAGCAATGTAAAGTAGCGAGTAAAACGTTTTCTAACAATAGAAGTGCGAAGGTCATGTTAGGTTGAGTTATGTTAGTTTAAGCTAGGTAGCGTCGTGAAACCACCAAAAACGACGTCATCTAACGAGATAGTGTTGTTTTAATGCGAGTACAAAACTGCGATAGGTAAAATGTTGTGAAAGCACACAAAACGGCATGAACAAGCCAAATACTGCGTGTTGTACCGTTACAAGTGCGAAACTGCTATGTTATTATATTCTCGTTAAAGCGCATGCAAGCATCGTGAAACCTTAAAGAACGATGTCATTTAGCGAGATACAGCGTTCTGTACTGCAATAAGTTGGTGAAAAACTCTGAGGTTATGCAAATATCCTAATTGTGAACGAAACAGTGTAATAGAGCGTTTTTTAATACAAGTGCGAATGTTAGGTTAGGTTAAGATATGAACCGTCGTAAAACCGCATTAAACAATGTCACTTAGTGAGATGCAGTGTTTTTCACCATTACAAGTTGGGAACTGCGATATCTAATGTGAAAGCGCTTGCAAACGTCGTTAGGTTAGGTTAGGTTAGGTTAGGTTAGGTTACGTTAGGTTAGGTTTGGTTAGGTTATGTTAGGTTAGGTTATGTTAGGTTAGGTTGGGTTAGGTTAGGTTAGGTTACGTTAGGTTAAGGTATGAACCATCGTAAAACCGCAATAAACAATGTCACCTAGTGAGATGCAGTGTTTTTCACCTTTACAAGTTGTGAACTGCGATATCTAGTGTGAAAGCGCTTGAAACCGTCGTAATGTTGTAGAAAGCAATGTAAAGTAGCGAGTAAAACGTTTTCTAACGATAGAAGTGCGAAGGTTGTGTTAGGTTGAGGTATGTTAGTTTAAGCTAGGTAGCGTCGTGAAACCACCAAAAACGACGTCATCTAACGAGATAGTGTTGTTTTATTGCGAGTACGAAACTGCGATAGGTAAAATGTTGTGAAAGCACACAAAACGGCATGAACAAGCCAAATACTGCGTGTTGTACCGTTACAAGTGCGAAACTGCTATGTTGTGACATTCTCGGTAAAGCGCATGCAAGTATCGTGAAACCTTAAAGAACGATGTCATTTAGCGAGATACAGCGTTCTGTACTGTAATAAGTTGGTGAGAAACTGTGAGGTCAAGCAAATATCGTAATTGTGAACGAAACAGTGTAATTGAGCGTCTTTAGATACAAGTGCGAATGTTAGGTTAGGTTGACATATCAACCGTCGTAAAACCGCATTAAACAATGTCACTTAGTGAGATGTAGTGTTTTTCAACATTACAAGTCGGGAACTACGATATCTAATGTGAAAGCGCATGAAACCGTCGTAATCTTGTAGAAAACATTGTAAAGTGGCGAGTAAAACGTTTTCTAACGATAGAAGTGCGAAGGTTAGGTTAGGTTAGGTTAGTTTAAGCTAGGTAGCGTCGTGAAACTACCAAAAACGACGTCATCTAAACGAGATAGTGTTGTTTTATAGCGAGTATTAAACTGCGATAGGTGAAATGTTGTGAAAGCACAAAAAACGGCATGAACAAGCCAAATACTGCGTGTTCTACCGTTACAAGTGCGAAACTGCTATATTGTATTGTGATATTCTCGTTAAAGCGCTTGCAAGCATCGTGAAACCTTAAAGAACAATGTCATTTAGCGAGATATAGCGTTCTGTACTGCAATAAGTTGGTGAAAAACTGTGAGGTTATGCAAATATCGTAATTGTGAACAAAACAGTGTAATAGAGCGTTTTTAGATACAAGTGCGAATGTTAGGTTAAGATATGAACCGTCGTAAAACCGCATTAATCAATGTCACTTAGTGAGATGCAGTGTTTTTCACCATTACAAGTCGGGAACTGCGATATCTAATGTGAAAGCGCTTGCAAACGTCGTTAGGTTAGGTTAGGTTAGGTTAGGTTAGGTTACGTTAGGTTAGGTTAGGTTAGGTTAGGTTTGGTTAGGTTAGGTTAGTTTAGGTTAGGGTATGTTAGGTAAGGTTTGGTTAGGTTAGGTTAGGTTAGGTTGGTTTAGGTAAGGTTAGGTTAGGTTAAGATATGAACCGCGCTAAAACCGCATTAAACAATGTCACTTAGTGAGATGCTGTGTTTTTCACCATTACAAGTCGGGAACTGCGATATCTAACGTGAAAGCGCATGAAACCGTCGTAATCTTGTAGAAAACATTGTAAAGTAGCGAATAAAACGTTTTCTAACGATAGAAGTGCGAAGGTTCGGTTAGTTTGAGTTATGTTTAAGCTAGGTAGCGTCGTGAAACCACCAAAAACGACGTCATCTAACGAGATAGTGTTGTTTTAATGCGAGTACAAAACTGCGATAGGTAAAATGTTGTGAAAGCACACAAAACGGCATGAACAAGCCAAATACTGCGTGTTGTACCGTTACAAGTGCGAAACTGCTATATTATTATATTCTCGTTAAAGCGCATGCAAGCATCGTGAAACCTTAAAGAACGATGTCATTTAGCGAGATACAGCGTTCTGTACTGCAATAAGTTGGTGAAAAACTGTGAGGTTATGCAAATATCCTAATTGTGAACGAAACAGTGTAATAGAGCGTTTTTTAATACAAGTGCGAATGCTAGGTTAGGTTAAGATATGAACCGTCGTAAAACCGCATTAAACAATGTCACTTAGTGAGATGCAGTGTTTTTCACCATTACAAGTCGGGAACTGCGATATCTAATGTGAAAGCGCTTGCAAACGTCGTTAGGTTAGGTTAGGTTAGGTTAGGTTACGTTAGGTTAGGTTAGGTTAGGTTAGGTTTGGTTAGGTTAGGTTAGGTTAGGTTAGGGTATGTTAGGTAAGGTTTGGTTAGGTTAGGTTAGGTTAGGTTGGTTTAGGTAAGGTTAGGTTAGGTTAAGATATGAACCGCGCTGAAACCGCATTAAACATGTCACTTAGTGAGATGCTGTGTTTTTCACCATTACAAGTCGGGAACTGCGATATCTAATGTGAAAGCGCATGAAACCGTCGTAATCTTGTAGAAAAGATTGTAAAGTAGCGAATAAAACGTTTTCTAACGATAGAAGTGCGAAGGTTCGGTTAGTTTGAGCTAGGTAGCGTCGTGAAACCACCAAAAACGATGTCATCTAACGAGATAGTGTTGTTTTATTGCGAGTACGAAACTGCGATAGGTGAAATATTGGGAAAGCACGCAAAATGGCATGAACTAGCCAGATACTGCGTCTTGTGCCGTTACAAGTGCGAAACTGCTATATCGTGATATTCTCGTTAAAGCGCATGCAAGCATCGTGAAACCTTAAAGAACAATGTCATTTAGCGAGATACAGCGTTCTGTACTGCAATAAGTTGGTGAAAAACTGTGAGGTTATGCAAATATCGTAATTGTGAACGAAACAGTGTAATAGAGCGTTTTTCAATACAAGTACGAATGTTAGGTTAGGTTAAGATATGAACCGTCGTAAAACCGCATTAAACAATGTCACTTAGTGAGATGCAGTGTTTTTCACCATTACAAGTTGGGAACTGCGATATCTAATGTGAAAGCGCTTGCAAACGTCGTTAGGTTAGGTTAGGTGAGGTGAGGTTAGGTTACGTTAGGTTAGGTTTGGTTAGGTTAGGTTAGGTTAGGTTATGTTAGGTTAGGTTGGGTTAGGTTAGGTTAGGTTACGTTAGGTTAAGGTATGAACCGTCGTAAAACCGCAATAAACAATGTCACTTAGTGAGATGCAGTGTTTTTCACCTTTACAAGTTGGGAACTGCGATATCTAATGTGAAAGCGCTTGAAACCGTCGTAATGTTGTAGAAAGCAATGTAAAGTAGCGAGTAAAACGTTTTCTAACGATAGAAGTGCGAAGGTTATGTTAGGTTGAGTTATGTTAGTTTAAGCTAGGTAGCGTCGTGAAACCACCAAAAACGACGTCTTCTAACGAGATAGTGTTGTTTTATTGCGAGTACGAAACTGCGATAGGTAAAATGTTGTGAAAGCACACAAAACGGCATGAACAAGCCAAATACTGCGTGTTGTACCGTTACAAGTGCGAAACTGCTATGTTGTGACATTCTCGGTAAAGCGCATGCAAGTATCGTGAAACCTTAAAGAACGATGTCATTTAGCGAGATACAGCGTTCTGTACAGTAATAAGTTGGTGAGAAACTGTGAGGTCAAGCAAATATCGTAATTGTGAACGAAACAGTGTAATTGAGCGTCTTTAGATACAAGTGCGAATGTTAGGTTAGGTTGACATATCAACCGTCGTAAAACCGCATTAAACAATGTCACTTAGTGAGATGTAGTGTTTTTCAACATTACAAGTCGGGAACTACGATATCTAATGTGAAAGCGTTTGCAACCGTCGTTAGGTTAGGTTAGGTTAGGTTAGGTTAGGTTAGGTTAGGTTAGGTTAGGTTAGGTTAGGTTAGATTAGGTTAGGTTGGGTTGGGTTGAGTTGGGTTAGGTTAGGTTAGGTTAGGTTAGGTTGGGTTAGGTCAGGTTAGGTTAGGTTAGGTTACGTTAGGTTAGGTTAGGTTACGTTAGGTTAGGTTAGGTTAGGTTACGTTAGGTTAGGTTAGGTAAGGATAATTTGGTTAGGTTAGGTAAGGTTAGGTTAGGTTAGGTTAGGTTGGGTTGGGTGTTGTTGGGTTGGGTTGGGTTGGGTTAGGTTGGGTTAGGTTAGGTTAGGTTACATTAGGTTAGGTTAGGTTAGGTTACGTTAGGTTATGTTAGGTTAGGTTAGGTTACGTTAGGTTAGGTTAGGTCAGGTAAGGTTAGGTTACGTTAGAATAGGTTAGGTTAGGTTACGTTAGGTTAGGTTAAGTTAGGTTAGGTTAGGTTAGGTTAGGTTAGGTTGGGTTGGGTTGGGTTAGGTTGGGTTAGGTTAGGTTAGGTTAGGTTGGGTTAGGTTAGTTTAGGTTAGGTTAGCTTAGGTTAGGTTGGGTTGGGTTGGGTTAGGTTAGGTTAGGTTAGGTAAGGTTAGGTTAGGTTAGGTTAGGTTAGGTTAAGGTATGAACCGTCGTAAAACCGCATTAAACAATGTCACTTAGTGAGATGCAGTGTTTTTCACCTTTACAAGTTGGGAACTGTGATATCTAATGTGAAAGCGCTTGAAACCGTCGTAATCTTGTAGAAAACATTGTAAAGTGGCGAGTAAAACGTTTTCTAACGATAGAAGTGCGAAGGTTAGGTTAGGTTAGGTTAGTTTAAGCTAGGTAGCGTCGTGAAACTACCAAAAACGACGTCATCTAAACGAGATAGTGTTGTTTTATAGCGAGTATTAAACTGCGATAGGTGAAATGTTGTGAAAGCACAAAAAACGGCATGAACAAGCCAAATACTGCGTGTTCTACCGTTACAAGTGCGAAACTGCTATATTGTATTGTGATATTCTCGTTAAAGCGCTTGCAAGCATCGTGAAACCTTAAAGAACAATGTCATTTAGCGAGATATAGCGTTCTGTACTGCAATAAGTTGGTGAAAAACTGTGAGGTTATGCAAATATCGTAATTGTGAACAAAACAGTGTAATAGAGCGTTTTTAGATACAAGTGCGAATGTTAGGTTAAGATATGAACCGTCGTAAAACCGCATTAATCAATGTCACTTAGTGAGATGCAGTGTTTTTCACCATTACAAGTCGGGAACTGCGATATCTAATGTGAAAGCGCTTGCAAACGTCGTTAGGTTAGGTTAGGTTAGGTTAGGTTAGGTTACGTTAGGTTAGGTTAGGTTAGGTTAGGTTTGGTTAGGTTAGGTTAGTTTAGGTTAGGGTATGTTAGGTAAGGTTTGGTTAGGTTAGGTTAGGTTAGGTTGGTTTAGGTAAGGTTAGGTTAGGTTAAGATATGAACCGCGCTAAAACCGCATTAAACAATGTCACTTAGTGAGAGGCTGTGTTTTTCACCATTACAAGTCGGGAACTGCGATATCTAACGTGAAAGCGCATGAAACCGTCGTAATCTTGTAGAAAACATTGTAAAGTAGCGAATAAAACGTTTTCTAACGATAGAAGTGCGAAGGTTCGGTTAGTTTGAGTTATGTTTAAGCTAGGTAGCGTCGTGAAACCACCAAAAACGACGTCATCTAACGAGATAGTGTTGTTTTAATGCGAGTACAAAACTGCGATAGGTAAAATGTTGTGAAAGCACACAAAACGGCATGAACAAGCCAAATACTGCGTGTTGTACCGTTACAAGTGCGAAACTGCTATATTATTATATTCTCGTTAAAGCGCATGCAAGCATCGTGAAACCTTAAAGAACGATGTCATTTAGCGAGATACAGCGTTCTGTACTGCAATAAGTTGGTGAAAAACTGTGAGGTTATGCAAATATCCTAATTGTGAACGAAACAGTGTAATAGAGCGTTTTTTAATACAAGTGCGAATGTTAGGTTAGGTTAAGATATGAACCGTCGTAAAACCGCATTAAACAATGTCACTTAGTGAGATGCAGTGTTTTTCACCATTACAAGTCGGGAACTGCGATATCTAATGTGAAAGCGCTTGCAAACGTCGTTAGGTTAGGTTAGGTTAGGTTAGGTTACGTTAGGTTAGGTTAGGTTAGGTTAGGTTAGGTTTGGTTAGGTTAGGTTAGGTTAGGTTAGGGTATGTTAGGTAAGGTTTGGTTAGGTTAGGTTAGGTTAGGTTGGTTTAGGTAAGGTTAGGTTAGGTTAAGATATGAACCGCGCTGAAACCGCATTAAACATGTCACTTAGTGAGATGCTGTGTTTTTCACCATTACAAGTCGGGAACTGCGATATCTAATGTGAAAGCGCATGAAACCGTCGTAATCTTGTAGAAAAGATTGTAAAGTAGCGAATAAAACGTTTTCTAACGATAGAAGTGCGAAGGTTCGGTTAGTTTGAGCTAGGTAGCGTCGTGAAACCACCAAAAACGATGTCATCTAACGAGATAGTGTTGTTTTATTGCGAGTACGAAACTGCGATAGGTGAAATATTGGGAAAGCACGCAAAATGGCATGAACTAGCCAGATACTGCGTCTTGTGCCGTTACAAGTGCGAAACTGCTATATCGTGATATTCTCGTTAAAGCGCATGCAAGCATCGTGAAACCTTAAAGAACAATGTCATTTAGCGAGATACAGCGTTCTGTACTGCAATAAGTTGGTGAAAAACTGTGAGGTTATGCAAATATCGTAATTGTGAACGAAACAGTGTAATAGAGCGTTTTTCAATACAAGTACGAATGTTAGGTTAGGTTAAGATATGAACCGTCGTAAAACCGCATTAAACAATGTCACTTAGTGAGATGCAGTGTTTTTCACCATTACAAGTTGGGAACTGCGATATCTAATGTGAAAGCGCTTGCAAACGTCGTTAGGTTAGGTTAGGTGAGGTGAGGTTAGGTTACGTTAGGTTAGGTTTGGTTAGGTTAGGTTAGGTTAGGTTATGTTAGGTTAGGTTGGGTTAGGTTAGGTTAGGTTACGTTAGGTTAAGGTATGAACCGTCGTAAAACCGCAATAAACAATGTCACTTAGTGAGATGCAGTGTTTTTCACCTTTACAAGTTGGGAACTGCGATATCTAATGTGAAAGCGCTTGAAACCGTCGTAATGTTGTAGAAAGCAATGTAAAGTAGCGAGTAAAACGTTTTCTAACGATAGAAGTGCGAAGGTTATGTTAGGTTGAGTTATGTTAGTTTAAGCTAGGTAGCGTCGTGAAACCACCAAAAACGACGTCTTCTAACGAGATAGTGTTGTTTTATTGCGAGTACGAAACTGCGATAGGTAAAATGTTGTGAAAGCACACAAAACGGCATGAACAAGCCAAATACTGCGTGTTGTACCGTTACAAGTGCGAAACTGCTATGTTGTGACATTCTCGGTAAAGCGCATGCAAGTATCGTGAAACCTTAAAGAACGATGTCATTTAGCGAGATACAGCGTTCTGTACAGTAATAAGTTGGTGAGAAACTGTGAGGTCAAGCAAATATCGTAATTGTGAACGAAACAGTGTAATTGAGCGTCTTTAGATACAAGTGCGAATGTTAGGTTAGGTTGACATATCAACCGTCGTAAAACCGCATTAAACAATGTCACTTAGTGAGATGTAGTGTTTTTCAACATTACAAGTCGGGAACTACGATATCTAATGTGAAAGCGTTTGCAACCGTCGTTAGGTTAGGTTAGGTTAGGTTAGGTTAGGTTAGGTTAGGTTAGGTTAGGTTAGGTTAGGTTAGATTAGGTTAGGTTGGGTTGGGTTGAGTTGGGTTAGGTTAGGTTAGGTTAGGTTAGGTTGGGTTAGGTCAGGTTAGGTTAGGTTAGGTTACGTTAGGTTAGGTTAGGTTACGTTAGGTTAGGTTAGGTTAGGTTACGTTAGGTTAGGTTAGGTAAGGATAATTTGGTTAGGTTAGGTAAGGTTAGGTTAGGTTAGGTTAGGTTGGGTTGGGTGTTGTTGGGTTGGGTTGGGTTGGGTTAGGTTGGGTTAGGTTAGGTTAGGTTACATTAGGTTAGGTTAGGTTAGGTTACGTTAGGTTATGTTAGGTTAGGTTAGGTTACGTTAGGTTAGGTTAGGTCAGGTAAGGTTAGGTTACGTTAGAATAGGTTAGGTTAGGTTACGTTAGGTTAGGTTAAGTTAGGTTAGGTTAGGTTAGGTTAGGTTAGGTTGGGTTGGGTTGGGTTAGGTTGGGTTAGGTTAGGTTAGGTTAGGTTGGGTTAGGTTAGTTTAGGTTAGGTTAGCTTAGGTTAGGTTGGGTTGGGTTGGGTTAGGTTAGGTTAGGTTAGGTAAGGTTAGGTTAGGTTAGGTTAGGTTAGGTTAAGGTATGAACCGTCGTAAAACCGCATTAAACAATGTCACTTAGTGAGATGCAGTGTTTTTCACCTTTACAAGTTGGGAACTGTGATATCTAATGTGAAAGCGCTTGAAACCGTCGTAATGTTGTAGAAAGCAATGTAAAGTAGCGAGTAAAACGTTTTCTAACAATAGAAGTGCGAAGGTCATGTTAGGTTGAGTTATGTTAGTTTAAGCTAGGTAGCGTCGTGAAACTACCAAAAACAACGTCATCTAACGAGATAGTGTTGTTTTATTGCGAGTACGAAACTGCGATAGGTGAAATGTTGTGAAAGCACACAAAACGGCATGAACAAGCCAAATACTGCGTGTTGTACCGTTACAAGTGCGAAACTGCTATGTTGTGATATTCTCGTTAAAGCGCATGAAAGCATCGTGAAACCTTAAAGAACGATGTCATTTAGCGAGATACAGCGCTCTGTATTGCAATAAGTTGGTGAAAAACTGTGAGGTTATGCAAATATCCTAATTGTGAACGAAACAGTGTTATAGAGCGTTTTTTAATACAAGTGCGAATGTTAGGTTAGGTTAAGATATGAACCGTCGTAAAACCGCATTAATCAATGTCACTTAGTGAGATGCAGTGTTTTTCACCATTACAAGTCGGGAACTGCGATATCTAATGTGAAAGCGCTTGCAAACGTCGTTAGGTTAGGTTAGGTTAGGTTAGGTTACGTTAGGTTAGGTTAGGTTAGGTTAGGTTTGGTTAGGTTAGGTTAGGTTAGGTTAGGGTATGTTAGGTAAGGTTTGGTTAGGTTAGGTTAGGTTAGGTTGGTTTAGGTAAGGTTAGGTTAGGTTAAGATATGAACCGCGCTAAAACCGCATTAAACAATGTCACTTAGTGAGATGCTGTGTTTTTCACCATTACAAGTCGGGAACTGCGATATCTAACGTGAAAGCGCATGAAACCGTCGTAATCTTGTAGAAAACATTGTAAAGTAGCGAATAAAACGTTTTCTAACGATAGAAGTGCGAAGGTTCGGTTAGTTTGAGTTATGTTAGTTTAAGCTAGGTAGCGTCGTGAAACCACCAAAAACGACGTCATCTAACGAGATAGTGTTGTTTTAATGCGAGTACAAAACTGCGATAGGTAAAATGTTGTGAAAGCACACAAAACGGCATGAACAAGCCAAATACTGCGTGTTGTACCGTTACAAGTGCGAAACTGCTATGTTATTATATTCTCGTTAAAGCGCATGCAAGCATCGTGAAACCTTAAAGAACGATGTCATTTAGCGAGATACAGCGTTCTGTACTGCAATAAGTTGGTGAAAAACTGTGAGGTTATGCAAATATCCTAATTGTGAACGAAACAGTGTAATAGAGCGTTTTTTAATACAAGTGCGAATGTTAGGTTAGGTTAAGATATGAACCGTCGTAAAACCGCATTAAACAATGTCACTTAGTGAGATGCAGTGTTTTTCACCATTACAAGTTGGGAACTGCGATATCTAATGTGAAAGCGCTTGCAAACGTCGTTAGGTTAGGTTAGGTTAGGTTAGGTTAGGTTACGTTAGGTTAGGTTTGGTTAGGTTATGTTAGGTTAGGTTATGTTAGGTTAGGTTGGGTTAGGTTAGGTTAGGTTACGTTAGGTTAAGGTATGAACCGTCGTAAAACCGCAATAAACAATGTCACCTAGTGAGATGCAGTGTTTTTCACCTTTACAAGTTGGGAACTGCGATATCTAGTGTGAAAGCGCTTGAAACCGTCGTAATGTTGTAGAAAGCAATGTAAAGTAGCGAGTAAAACGTTTTCTAACGATAGAAGTGCGAAGGTTGTGTTAGGTTGAGGTATGTTAGTTTAAGCTAGGTAGCGTCGTGAAACCACCAAAAACGACGTCATCTAACGAGATAGTGTTGTTTTATAGCGAGTATTAAACTGCGATAGGTGAAATGTTGTGAAAGCACAAAAAACGGCATGAACAAGCCAAATACTGCGTGTTCTACCGTTACAAGTGCGAAACTGCTATATTGTATTGTGATATTCTCGTTAAAGCGCTTGCAAGCATCGTGAAACCTTAAAGAACAATGTCATTTAGCGAGATATAGCGTTCTGTACTGCAATAAGTTGGTGAAAAACTGTGAGGTTATGCAAATATCGTAATTGTGAACAAAACAGTGTAATAGAGCGTTTTTAGATACAAGTGCGAATGTTAGGTTAAGATATGAACCGTCGTAAAACCGCATTAATCAATGTCACTTAGTGAGATGCAGTGTTTTTCACCATTACAAGTCGGGAACTGCGATATCTAATGTGAAAGCGCTTGCAAACGTCGTTAGGTTAGGTTAGGTTAGGTTAGGTTAGGTTACGTTAGGTTAGGTTAGGTTAGGTTAGGTTTGGTTAGGTTAGGTTAGTTTAGGTTAGGGTATGTTAGGTAAGGTTTGGTTAGGTTAGGTTAGGTTAGGTTGGTTTAGGTAAGGTTAGGTTAGGTTAAGATATGAACCGCGCTAAAACCGCATTAAACAATGTCACTTAGTGAGAGGCTGTGTTTTTCACCATTACAAGTCGGGAACTGCGATATCTAACGTGAAAGCGCATGAAACCGTCGTAATCTTGTAGAAAACATTGTAAAGTAGCGAATAAAACGTTTTCTAACGATAGAAGTGCGAAGGTTCGGTTAGTTTGAGTTATGTTTAAGCTAGGTAGCGTCGTGAAACCACCAAAAACGACGTCATCTAACGAGATAGTGTTGTTTTAATGCGAGTACAAAACTGCGATAGGTAAAATGTTGTGAAAGCACACAAAACGGCATGAACAAGCCAAATACTGCGTGTTGTACCGTTACAAGTGCGAAACTGCTATATTATTATATTCTCGTTAAAGCGCATGCAAGCATCGTGAAACCTTAAAGAACGATGTCATTTAGCGAGATACAGCGTTCTGTACTGCAATAAGTTGGTGAAAAACTGTGAGGTTATGCAAATATCCTAATTGTGAACGAAACAGTGTAATAGAGCGTTTTTTAATACAAGTGCGAATGTTAGGTTAGGTTAAGATATGAACCGTCGTAAAACCGCATTAAACAATGTCACTTAGTGAGATGCAGTGTTTTTCACCATTACAAGTCGGGAACTGCGATATCTAATGTGAAAGCGCTTGCAAACGTCGTTAGGTTAGGTTAGGTTAGGTTAGGTTACGTTAGGTTAGGTTAGGTTAGGTTAGGTTAGGTTTGGTTAGGTTAGGTTAGGTTAGGTTAGGGTATGTTAGGTAAGGTTTGGTTAGGTTAGGTTAGGTTAGGTTGGTTTAGGTAAGGTTAGGTTAGGTTAAGATATGAACCGCGCTGAAACCGCATTAAACATGTCACTTAGTGAGATGCTGTGTTTTTCACCATTACAAGTCGGGAACTGCGATATCTAATGTGAAAGCGCATGAAACCGTCGTAATCTTGTAGAAAAGATTGTAAAGTAGCGAATAAAACGTTTTCTAACGATAGAAGTGCGAAGGTTCGGTTAGTTTGAGCTAGGTAGCGTCGTGAAACCACCAAAAACGATGTCATCTAACGAGATAGTGTTGTTTTATTGCGAGTACGAAACTGCGATAGGTGAAATATTGGGAAAGCACGCAAAATGGCATGAACTAGCCAGATACTGCGTCTTGTGCCGTTACAAGTGCGAAACTGCTATATCGTGATATTCTCGTTAAAGCGCATGCAAGCATCGTGAAACCTTAAAGAACAATGTCATTTAGCGAGATACAGCGTTCTGTACTGCAATAAGTTGGTGAAAAACTGTGAGGTTATGCAAATATCGTAATTGTGAACGAAACAGTGTAATAGAGCGTTTTTCAATACAAGTACGAATGTTAGGTTAGGTTAAGATATGAACCGTCGTAAAACCGCATTAAACAATGTCACTTAGTGAGATGCAGTGTTTTTCACCATTACAAGTTGGGAACTGCGATATCTAATGTGAAAGCGCTTGCAAACGTCGTTAGGTTAGGTTAGGTGAGGTGAGGTTAGGTTACGTTAGGTTAGGTTTGGTTAGGTTAGGTTAGGTTAGGTTATGTTAGGTTAGGTTGGGTTAGGTTAGGTTAGGTTACGTTAGGTTAAGGTATGAACCGTCGTAAAACCGCAATAAACAATGTCACTTAGTGAGATGCAGTGTTTTTCACCTTTACAAGTTGGGAACTGCGATATCTAATGTGAAAGCGCTTGAAACCGTCGTAATGTTGTAGAAAGCAATGTAAAGTAGCGAGTAAAACGTTTTCTAACGATAGAAGTGCGAAGGTTATGTTAGGTTGAGTTATGTTAGTTTAAGCTAGGTAGCGTCGTGAAACCACCAAAAACGACGTCTTCTAACGAGATAGTGTTGTTTTATTGCGAGTACGAAACTGCGATAGGTAAAATGTTGTGAAAGCACACAAAACGGCATGAACAAGCCAAATACTGCGTGTTGTACCGTTACAAGTGCGAAACTGCTATGTTGTGACATTCTCGGTAAAGCGCATGCAAGTATCGTGAAACCTTAAAGAACGATGTCATTTAGCGAGATACAGCGTTCTGTACAGTAATAAGTTGGTGAGAAACTGTGAGGTCAAGCAAATATCGTAATTGTGAACGAAACAGTGTAATTGAGCGTCTTTAGATACAAGTGCGAATGTTAGGTTAGGTTGACATATCAACCGTCGTAAAACCGCATTAAACAATGTCACTTAGTGAGATGTAGTGTTTTTCAACATTACAAGTCGGGAACTACGATATCTAATGTGAAAGCGTTTGCAACCGTCGTTAGGTTAGGTTAGGTTAGGTTAGGTTAGGTTAGGTTAGGTTAGGTTAGGTTAGGTTAGGTTAGATTAGGTTAGGTTGGGTTGGGTTGAGTTGGGTTAGGTTAGGTTAGGTTAGGTTAGGTTGGGTTAGGTCAGGTTAGGTTAGGTTAGGTTACGTTAGGTTAGGTTAGGTTACGTTAGGTTAGGTTAGGTTAGGTTACGTTAGGTTAGGTTAGGTAAGGATAATTTGGTTAGGTTAGGTAAGGTTAGGTTAGGTTAGGTTAGGTTGGGTTGGGTGTTGTTGGGTTGGGTTGGGTTGGGTTAGGTTGGGTTAGGTTAGGTTAGGTTACATTAGGTTAGGTTAGGTTAGGTTACGTTAGGTTATGTTAGGTTAGGTTAGGTTACGTTAGGTTAGGTTAGGTCAGGTAAGGTTAGGTTACGTTAGAATAGGTTAGGTTAGGTTACGTTAGGTTAGGTTAAGTTAGGTTAGGTTAGGTTAGGTTAGGTTAGGTTGGGTTGGGTTGGGTTAGGTTGGGTTAGGTTAGGTTAGGTTAGGTTGGGTTAGGTTAGTTTAGGTTAGGTTAGCTTAGGTTAGGTTGGGTTGGGTTGGGTTAGGTTAGGTTAGGTTAGGTAAGGTTAGGTTAGGTTAGGTTAGGTTAGGTTAAGGTATGAACCGTCGTAAAACCGCATTAAACAATGTCACTTAGTGAGATGCAGTGTTTTTCACCTTTACAAGTTGGGAACTGTGATATCTAATGTGAAAGCGCTTGAAACCGTCGTAATGTTGTAGAAAGCAATGTAAAGTAGCGAGTAAAACGTTTTCTAACAATAGAAGTGCGAAGGTCATGTTAGGTTGAGTTATGTTAGTTTAAGCTAGGTAGCGTCGTGAAACTACCAAAAACAACGTCATCTAACGAGATAGTGTTGTTTTATTGCGAGTACGAAACTGCGATAGGTGAAATGTTGTGAAAGCACACAAAACGGCATGAACAAGCCAAATACTGCGTGTTGTACCGTTACAAGTGCGAAACTGCTATGTTGTGATATTCTCGTTAAAGCGCATGAAAGCATCGTGAAACCTTAAAGAACGATGTCATTTAGCGAGATACAGCGCTCTGTATTGCAATAAGTTGGTGAAAAACTGTGAGGTTATGCAAATATCCTAATTGTGAACGAAACAGTGTTATAGAGCGTTTTTTAATACAAGTGCGAATGTTAGGTTAGGTTAAGATATGAACCGTCGTAAAACCGCATTAATCAATGTCACTTAGTGAGATGCAGTGTTTTTCACCATTACAAGTCGGGAACTGCGATATCTAATGTGAAAGCGCTTGCAAACGTCGTTAGGTTAGGTTAGGTTAGGTTAGGTTACGTTAGGTTAGGTTAGGTTAGGTTAGGTTTGGTTAGGTTAGGTTAGGTTAGGTTAGGGTATGTTAGGTAAGGTTTGGTTAGGTTAGGTTAGGTTAGGTTGGTTTAGGTAAGGTTAGGTTAGGTTAAGATATGAACCGCGCTAAAACCGCATTAAACAATGTCACTTAGTGAGATGCTGTGTTTTTCACCATTACAAGTCGGGAACTGCGATATCTAACGTGAAAGCGCATGAAACCGTCGTAATCTTGTAGAAAACATTGTAAAGTAGCGAATAAAACGTTTTCTAACGATAGAAGTGCGAAGGTTCGGTTAGTTTGAGTTATGTTAGTTTAAGCTAGGTAGCGTCGTGAAACCACCAAAAACGACGTCATCTAACGAGATAGTGTTGTTTTAATGCGAGTACAAAACTGCGATAGGTAAAATGTTGTGAAAGCACACAAAACGGCATGAACAAGCCAAATACTGCGTGTTGTACCGTTACAAGTGCGAAACTGCTATGTTATTATATTCTCGTTAAAGCGCATGCAAGCATCGTGAAACCTTAAAGAACGATGTCATTTAGCGAGATACAGCGTTCTGTACTGCAATAAGTTGGTGAAAAACTGTGAGGTTATGCAAATATCCTAATTGTGAACGAAACAGTGTAATAGAGCGTTTTTTAATACAAGTGCGAATGTTAGGTTAGGTTAAGATATGAACCGTCGTAAAACCGCATTAAACAATGTCACTTAGTGAGATGCAGTGTTTTTCACCATTACAAGTTGGGAACTGCGATATCTAATGTGAAAGCGCTTGCAAACGTCGTTAGGTTAGGTTAGGTTAGGTTAGGTTAGGTTACGTTAGGTTAGGTTTGGTTAGGTTATGTTAGGTTAGGTTATGTTAGGTTAGGTTGGGTTAGGTTAGGTTAGGTTACGTTAGGTTAAGGTATGAACCGTCGTAAAACCGCAATAAACAATGTCACCTAGTGAGATGCAGTGTTTTTCACCTTTACAAGTTGGGAACTGCGATATCTAGTGTGAAAGCGCTTGAAACCGTCGTAATGTTGTAGAAAGCAATGTAAAGTAGCGAGTAAAACGTTTTCTAACGATAGAAGTGCGAAGGTTGTGTTAGGTTGAGGTATGTTAGTTTAAGCTAGGTAGCGTCGTGAAACCACCAAAAACGACGTCATCTAACGAGATAGTGTTGTTTTATTGCGAGTACGAAACTGCGATAGGTAAAATGTTGTGAAAGCACACAAAACGGCATGAACAAGCCAAATACTGCGTGTTGTACCGTTACAAGTGCGAAACTGCTATGTTGTGACATTCTCGGTAAAGCGCATGCAAGTATCGTGAAACCTTAAAGAACGATGTCATTTAGCGAGATACAGCGTTCTGTACTGTAATAAGTTGGTGAGAAACTGTGAGGTCAAGCAAATATCGTAATTGTGAACGAAACAGTGTAATTGAGCGTCTTTAGATACAAGTGCGAATGTTAGGTTAGGTTGACATATCAACCGTCGTAAAACCGCATTAAACAATGTCACTTAGTGAGATGTAGTGTTTTTCAACATTACAAGTCGGGAACTACGATATCTAATGTGAAAGCGCATGAAACCGTCGTAATCTTGTAGAAAACATTGTAAAGTGGCGAGTAAAACGTTTTCTAACGATAGAAGTGCGAAGGTTAGGTTAGGTTAGGTTAGTTTAAGCTAGGTAGCGTCGTGAAACTACCAAAAACGACGTCATCTAAACGAGATAGTGTTGTTTTATAGCGAGTATTAAACTGCGATAGGTGAAATGTTGTGAAAGCACAAAAAACGGCATGAACAAGCCAAATACTGCGTGTTCTACCGTTACAAGTGCGAAACTGCTATATTGTATTGTGATATTCTCGTTAAAGCGCTTGCAAGCATCGTGAAACCTTAAAGAACAATGTCATTTAGCGAGATATAGCGTTCTGTACTGCAATAAGTTGGTGAAAAACTGTGAGGTTATGCAAATATCGTAATTGTGAACAAAACAGTGTAATAGAGCGTTTTTAGATACAAGTGCGAATGTTAGGTTAAGATATGAACCGTCGTAAAACCGCATTAATCAATGTCACTTAGTGAGATGCAGTGTTTTTCACCATTACAAGTCGGGAACTGCGATATCTAATGTGAAAGCGCTTGCAAACGTCGTTAGGTTAGGTTAGGTTAGGTTAGGTTAGGTTACGTTAGGTTAGGTTAGGTTAGGTTAGGTTTGGTTAGGTTAGGTTAGTTTAGGTTAGGGTATGTTAGGTAAGGTTTGGTTAGGTTAGGTTAGGTTAGGTTGGTTTAGGTAAGGTTAGGTTAGGTTAAGATATGAACCGCGCTAAAACCGCATTAAACAATGTCACTTAGTGAGATGCTGTGTTTTTCACCATTACAAGTCGGGAACTGCGATATCTAACGTGAAAGCGCATGAAACCGTCGTAATCTTGTAGAAAACATTGTAAAGTAGCGAATAAAACGTTTTCTAACGATAGAAGTGCGAAGGTTCGGTTAGTTTGAGTTATGTTTAAGCTTGGTAGCGTCGTGAAACCACCAAAAACGACGTCATCTAACGAGATAGTGTTGTTTTAATGCGAGTACAAAACTGCGATAGGTAAAATGTTGTGAAAGCACACAAAACGGCATGAACAAGCCAAATACTGCGTGTTGTACCGTTACAAGTGCGAAACTGCTATATTATTATATTCTCGTTAAAGCGCATGCAAGCATCGTGAAACCTTAAAGAACGATGTCATTTAGCGAGATACAGCGTTCTGTACTGCAATAAGTTGGTGAAAAACTGTGAGGTTATGCAAATATCCTAATTGTGAACGAAACAGTGTAATAGAGCGTTTTTTAATACAAGTGCGAATGTTAGGTTAGGTTAAGATATGAACCGTCGTAAAACCGCATTAAACAATGTCACTTAGTGAGATGCAGTGTTTTTCACCATTACAAGTCGGGAACTGCGATATCTAATGTGAAAGCGCTTGCAAACGTCGTTAGGTTAGGTTAGGTTAGGTTAGGTTACGTTAGGTTAGGTTAGGTTAGGTTAGGTTTGGTTAGGTTAGGTTAGGTTAGGTTAGGGTATGTTAGGTAAGGTTTGGTTAGGTTAGGTTAGGTTAGGTTGGTTTAGGTAAGGTTAGGTTAGGTTAAGATATGAACCGCGCTGAAACCGCATTAAACATGTCACTTAGTGAGATGCTGTGTTTTTCACCATTACAAGTCGGGAACTGCGATATCTAATGTGAAAGCGCATGAAACCGTCGTAATCTTGTAGAAAAGATTGTAAAGTAACGAATAAAACGTTTTCTAACGATAGAAGTGCGAAGGTTCGGTTAGTTTGAGCTAGGTAGCGTCGTGAAACCACCAAAAACGATGTCATCTAACGAGATAGTGTTGTTTTATTGCGAGTACGAAACTGCGATAGGTGAAATATTGGGAAAGCACGCAAAATGGCATGAACTAGCCAGATACTGCGTCTTGTGCCGTTACAAGTGCGAAACTGCTATATCGTGATATTCTCGTTAAAGCGCATGCAAGCATCGTGAAACCTTAAAGAACAATGTCATTTAGCGAGATACAGCGTTCTGTACTGCAATAAGTTGGTGAAAAACTGTGAGGTTATGCAAATATCGTAATTGTGAACGAAACAGTGTAATAGAGCGTTTTTCAATACAAGTACGAATGTTAGGTTAGGTTAAGATATGAACCGTCGTAAAACCGCATTAAACAATGTCACTTAGTGAGATGCAGTGTTTTTCACCATTACAAGTTGGGAACTGCGATATCTAATGTGAAAGCGCTTGCAAACGTCGTTAGGTTAGGTTAGGTGAGGTGAGGTTAGGTTACGTTAGGTTAGGTTTGGTTAGGTTAGGTTAGGTTAGGTTATGTTAGGTTAGGTTGGGTTAGGTTAGGTTAGGTTACGTTAGGTTAAGGTATGAACCGTCGTAAAACCGCAATAAACAATGTCACTTAGTGAGATGCAGTGTTTTTCACCTTTACAAGTTGGGAACTGCGATATCTAATGTGAAAGCGCTTGAAACCGTCGTAATGTTGTAGAAAGCAATGTAAAGTAGCGAGTAAAACGTTTTCTAACGATAGAAGTGCGAAGGTTATGTTAGGTTGAGTTATGTTAGTTTAAGCTAGGTAGCGTCGTGAAACCACCAAAAACGACGTCTTCTAACGAGATAGTGTTGTTTTATTGCGAGTACGAAACTGCGATAGGTAAAATGTTGTGAAAGCACACAAAACGGCATGAACAAGCCAAATACTGCGTGTTGTACCGTTACAAGTGCGAAACTGCTATGTTGTGACATTCTCGGTAAAGCGCATGCAAGTATCGTGAAACCTTAAAGAACGATGTCATTTAGCGAGATACAGCGTTCTGTACAGTAATAAGTTGGTGAGAAACTGTGAGGTCAAGCAAATATCGTAATTGTGAACGAAACAGTGTAATTGAGCGTCTTTAGATACAAGTGCGAATGTTAGGTTAGGTTAAGATATGAACCGTCGTAAAACCGCATTAAACAATTTCACTTAGTGAGATGCAGTGTTTTTCACCAATACAAGTTGGGAACTGCGATATCTAGTGTGAAAGCGCTTGAAACCGTCGTAATGTTGTAGAAAACATTGTAAAGTAGCGAATAAAACGTTTTCTAACGATAGAAGTGCGAAGGTTAGCTTGAGTTATGTTAGTTTAAGCTATGTAGCGTCGTGAAACTACCAAAAACGACGTCATCTAACGAGATAGTGTTGTTTTATTGCGAGTAATAAACTGCGATAGGTGAAATGTTGTGAATGCACACAAAACGGCATGATCAAGCCAAATACTGCGTGTTCTACCGTTACAAGTGCGAAACTGCTATATTGTGATATTCCCGTTAAAGCGCATGCAAGCATCGTGAAACCTTAAAGAACAATGTCATTTAGCGAGATACAGCGTTCTGTACTGCAATGAGTTGGTGAAAAACTGTGATGTTATGCAAATATCGTAATTGTGAACGAAACAGTGTAATAGAGCGTTTTTCAATACAAGTACGAATGTTAGGTTAGGTTAAGATATGAACCGTCGTAAAACCGCATTAAACAATGTCACTTAGTGAGATGCAGTGTTTTTCACCATTACAAGTTGGGAACTGCGATATCTAATGTGAAAGCGCTTGCAAACGTCGTTAGGTTAGGTTAGGTGAGGTGAGGTTAGGTTACGTTAGGTTAGGTTTGGTTAGGTTAGGTTAGGTTAGGTTATGTTAGGTTAGGTTGGGTTAGGTTAGGTTAGGTTACGTTAGGTTAAGGTATGAACCGTCGTAAAACCGCAATAAACAATGTCACTTAGTGAGATGCAGTGTTTTTCACCTTTACAAGTTGGGAACTGCGATATCTAATGTGAAAGCGCTTGAAACCGTCGTAATGTTGTAGAAAGCAATGTAAAGTAGCGAGTAAAACGTTTTCTAACGATAGAAGTGCGAAGGTTATGTTAGGTTGAGTTATGTTAGTTTAAGCTAGGTAGCGTCGTGAAACCACCAAAAACGACGTCTTCTAACGAGATAGTGTTGTTTTATTGCGAGTACGAAACTGCGATAGGTAAAATGTTGTGAAAGCACACAAAACGGCATGAACAAGCCAAATACTGCGTGTTGTACCGTTACATGTGCGAAACTGCTATGTTGTGACATTCTCGGTAAAGCGCATGCAAGTATCGTGAAACCTTAAAGAACGATGTCATTTAGCGAGATACAGCGTTCTGTACAGTAATAAGTTGGTGAGAAACTGTGAGGTCAAGCAAATATCGTAATTGTGAACGAAACAGTGTAATTGATCGTCTTTAGATACAAGTGCGAATGTTAGGTTAGGTTGACATATCAACCGTCGTAAAACCGCATTAAACAATGTCACTTAGTGAGATGTAGTGTTTTTCAACATTACAAGTCGGGAACTACGATATCTAATGTGAAAGCGTTTGCAACCGTCGTTAGGTTAGGTTAGGTTAGGTTAGGTTAGGTTAGGTTAGGTTAGGTTAGGTTAGGTTAGGTTAGATTAGGTTAGGTTGGGTTGGGTTGAGTTGGGTTAGGTTAGGTTAGGTTAGGTTAGGTTGGGTTAGGTCAGGTTAGGTTAGGTTAGGTTACGTTAGGTTAGGTTAGGTTACGTTAGGTTAGGTTAGGTTAGGTTACGTTAGGTTAGGTTAGGTAAGGATAATTTGGTTAGGTTAGGTAAGGTTAGGTTAGGTTAGGTTAGGTTGGGTTGGGTGTTGTTGGGTTGGGTTGGGTTGGGTTAGGTTGGGTTAGGTTAGGTTAGGTTACATTAGGTTAGGTTAGGTTAGGTTACGTTAGGTTATGTTATGTTAGGTTAGGTTACGTTAGGTTAGGTTAGGTCAGGTAAGGTTAGGTTACGTTAGAATAGGTTAGGTTAGGTTACGTTAGGTTAGGTTAAGTTAGGTTAGGTTAGGTTAGGTTAGGTTAGGTTGGGTTGGGTTGGGTTAGGTTGGGTTAGGTTAGGTTAGGTTAGGTTGGGTTAGGTTAGTTTAGGTTAGGTTAGCTTAGGTTAGGTTGGGTTGGGTTGGGTTAGGTTAGGTTAGGTTAGGTAAGGTTAGGTTAGGTTAGGTTAGGTTAGGTTAAGGTATGAACCGTCGTAAAACCGCATTAAACAATGTCACTTAGTGAGATGCAGTGTTTTTCACCTTTACAAGTTGGGAACTGTGATATCTAATGTGAAAGCGCTTGAAACCGTCGTAATGTTGTAGAAAGCAATGTAAAGTAGCGAGTAAAACGTTTTCTAACAATAGAAGTGCGAAGGTCATGTTAGGTTGAGTTATGTTAGTTTAAGCTAGGTAGCGTCGTGAAACTACCAAAAACAACGTCATCTAACGAGATAGTGTTGTTTTATTGCGAGTACGAAACTGCGATAGGTGAAATGTTGTGAAAGCACACAAAACGGCATGAACAAGCCAAATACTGCGTGTTGTACCGTTACAAGTGCGAAACTGCTATGTTATTATATTCTCGTTAAAGCGCATGCAAGCATCGTGAAACCTTAAAGAACGATGTCATTTAGCGAGATACAGCGTTCTGTACTGCAATAAGTTGGTGAAAAACTGTGAGGTTATGCAAATATCCTAATTGTGAACGAAACAGTGTAATAGAGCGTTTTTTAATACAAGTGCGAATGTTAGGTTAGGTTAAGATATGAACCGTCGTAAAACCGCATTAAACAATGTCACTTAGTGAGATGCAGTGTTTTTCACCATTACAAGTCGGGAACTGCGATATCTAATGTGAAAGCGCTTGCAAACGTCGTTAGGTTAGGTTAGGTTAGGTTAGGTTACGTTAGGTTAGGTTAGGTTAGGTTAGGTTTGGTTAGGTTAGGTTAGGTTAGGTTAGGGTATGTTAGGTAAGGTTTGGTTAGGTTAGGTTAGGTTAGGTTGGTTTAGGTAAGGTTAGGTTAGGTTAAGATATGAACCGCGCTGAAACCGCATTAAACATGTCACTTAGTGAGATGCTGTGTTTTTCACCATTACAAGTCGGGAACTACGATATCTAATGTGAAAGCGCATGAAACCGTCGTAATCTTGTAGAAAAGATTGTAAAGTAGCGAATAAAACGTTTTCTAACGATAGAAGTGCGAAGGTTCGGTTAGTTTGAGCTAGGTAGCGTCGTGAAACCACCAAAAACGATGTCATCTAACGAGATAGTGTTGTTTTATTGCGAGTACGAAACTGCGATAGGTGAAATATTGGGAAAGCACGCAAAATGGCATGAACTAGCCAGATACTGCGTCTTGTGCCGTTACAAGTGCGAAACTGCTATATTGTGATATTCTCGTTAAAGCGCATGCAAGCATCGTGAAACCTTAAAGAACAATGTCATTTAGCGAGATACAGCGTTCTGTACTGCAATAAGTTGGTGAAAAACTGTGAGGTTATGCAAATATCGTAATTGTGAACGAAACAGTGTAATAGAGCGTTTTTCAATACAAGTACGAATGTTAGGTTAGGTTAAGATATGAACCGTCGTAAAACCGCATTAAACAATGTCACTTAGTGAGATGCAGTGTTTTTCACCATTACAAGTTGGGAACTGCGATATCTAATGTGAAAGCGCTTGCAAACGTCGTTAGGTTAGGTTAGGTTAGGTTAGGTTAGGTTACGTTAGGTTAGGTTTGGTTAGGTTATGTTAGGTTAGGTTATGTTAGGTTAGGTTGGGTTAGGTTAGGTTAGGTTACGTTAGGTTAAGGTATGAACCGTCGTAAAACCGCAATAAACAATGTCACTTAGTGAGATGCAGTGTTTTTCACCATTACAAGTTGGGAACTGCGATATCTAATGTGAAAGCGCTTGCAAACGTCGTTAGGTTAGGTTAGGTTAGGTTAGGTTAGGTTACGTTAGGTTAGGTTTGGTTAGGTTATGTTAGGTTAGGTTATGTTAGGTTAGGTTGGGTTAGGTTAGGTTAGGTTACGTTAGGTTAAGGTATGAACCGTCGTAAAACCGCAATAAACAATGTCACTTAGTGAGATGCAGTGTTTTTCACCTTTACAAGTTGGGAACTGCGATATCTAATGTGAAAGCGCTTGAAACCGTCGTAATGTTGTAGAAAGCAATGTAAAGTAGCGAGTAAAACGTTTTCTAACGATAGAAGTGCGAAGGTTATGTTAGGTTGAGTTATGTTAGTTTAAGCTAGGTAGCGTCGTGAAACCACCAAAAACGACGTCTTCTAACGAGATAGTGTTGTTTTATTGCGAGTACGAAACTGCGATAGGTAAAATGTTGTGAAAGCACACAAAACGGCATGAACAAGCCAAATACTGCGTGTTGTACCGTTACAAGTGCGAAACTGCTATGTTGTGACATTCTCGGTAAAGCGCATGCAAGTATCGTGAAACCTTAAAGAACGATGTCATTTAGCGAGATACAGCGTTCTGTACAGTAATAAGTTGGTGAGAAACTGTGAGGTCAAGCAAATATCGTAATTGTGAACGAAACAGTGTAATTGAGCGTCTTTAGATACAAGTGCGAATGTTAGGTTAGGTTAAGATATGAACCGTCGTAAAACCGCATTAAACAATTTCACTTAGTGAGATGCAGTGTTTTTCACCAATACAAGTTGGGAACTGCGATATCTAGTGTGAAAGCGCTTGAAACCGTCGTAATGTTGTAGAAAACATTGTAAAGTAGCGAATAAAACGTTTTCTAACGATAGAAGTGCGAAGGTTAGCTTGAGTTATGTTAGTTTAAGCTATGTAGCGTCGTGAAACTACCAAAAACGACGTCATCTAACGAGATAGTGTTGTTTTATTGCGAGTAATAAACTGCGATAGGTGAAATGTTGTGAATGCACACAAAACGGCATGATCAAGCCAAATACTGCGTGTTCTACCGTTACAAGTGCGAAACTGCTATATTGTGATATTCCCGTTAAAGCGCATGCAAGCATCGTGAAACCTTAAAGAACAATGTCATTTAGCGAGATACAGCGTTCTGTACTGCAATGAGTTGGTGAAAAACTGTGATGTTATGCAAATATCGTAATTGTGAACGAAACAGTGTAATAGAGCGTTTTTCAATACAAGTACGAATGTTAGGTTAGGTTAAGATATGAACCGTCGTAAAACCGCATTAAACAATGTCACTTAGTGAGATGCAGTGTTTTTCACCATTACAAGTTGGGAACTGCGATATCTAATGTGAAAGCGCTTGCAAACGTCGTTAGGTTAGGTTAGGTGAGGTGAGGTTAGGTTACGTTAGGTTAGGTTTGGTTAGGTTAGGTTAGGTTAGGTTATGTTAGGTTAGGTTGGGTTAGGTTAGGTTAGGTTACGTTAGGTTAAGGTATGAACCGTCGTAAAACCGCAATAAACAATGTCACTTAGTGAGATGCAGTGTTTTTCACCTTTACAAGTTGGGAACTGCGATATCTAATGTGAAAGCGCTTGAAACCGTCGTAATGTTGTAGAAAGCAATGTAAAGTAGCGAGTAAAACGTTTTCTAACGATAGAAGTGCGAAGGTTATGTTAGGTTGAGTTATGTTAGTTTAAGCTAGGTAGCGTCGTGAAACCACCAAAAACGACGTCTTCTAACGAGATAGTGTTGTTTTATTGCGAGTACGAAACTGCGATAGGTAAAATGTTGTGAAAGCACACAAAACGGCATGAACAAGCCAAATACTGCGTGTTGTACCGTTACATGTGCGAAACTGCTATGTTGTGACATTCTCGGTAAAGCGCATGCAAGTATCGTGAAACCTTAAAGAACGATGTCATTTAGCGAGATACAGCGTTCTGTACAGTAATAAGTTGGTGAGAAACTGTGAGGTCAAGCAAATATCGTAATTGTGAACGAAACAGTGTAATTGATCGTCTTTAGATACAAGTGCGAATGTTAGGTTAGGTTGACATATCAACCGTCGTAAAACCGCATTAAACAATGTCACTTAGTGAGATGTAGTGTTTTTCAACATTACAAGTCGGGAACTACGATATCTAATGTGAAAGCGTTTGCAACCGTCGTTAGGTTAGGTTAGGTTAGGTTAGGTTAGGTTAGGTTAGGTTAGGTTAGGTTAGGTTAGATTAGGTTAGGTTGGGTTGGGTTGAGTTGGGTTAGGTTAGGTTAGGTTAGGTTAGGTTGGGTTAGGTCAGGTTAGGTTAGGTTAGGTTACGTTAGGTTAGGTTAGGTTACGTTAGGTTAGGTTAGGTTAGGTTACGTTAGGTTAGGTTAGGTAAGGATAATTTGGTTAGGTTAGGTAAGGTTAGGTTAGGTTAGGTTAGGTTGGGTTGGGTGTTGTTGGGTTGGGTTGGGTTGGGTTAGGTTGGGTTAGGTTAGGTTAGGTTACATTAGGTTAGGTTAGGTTAGGTTACGTTAGGTTATGTTATGTTAGGTTAGGTTACGTTAGGTTAGGTTAGGTCAGGTAAGGTTAGGTTACGTTAGAATAGGTTAGGTTAGGTTACGTTAGGTTAGGTTAAGTTAGGTTAGGTTAGGTTAGGTTAGGTTAGGTTGGGTTGGGTTGGGTTAGGTTGGGTTAGGTTAGGTTAGGTTAGGTTGGGTTAGGTTAGTTTAGGTTAGGTTAGCTTAGGTTAGGTTGGGTTGGGTTGGGTTAGGTTAGGTTAGGTTAGGTAAGGTTAGGTTAGGTTAGGTTAGGTTAGGTTAAGGTATGAACCGTCGTAAAACCGCATTAAACAATGTCACTTAGTGAGATGCAGTGTTTTTCACCTTTACAAGTTGGGAACTGTGATATCTAATGTGAAAGCGCTTGAAACCGTCGTAATGTTGTAGAAAGCAATGTAAAGTAGCGAGTAAAACGTTTTCTAACAATAGAAGTGCGAAGGTCATGTTAGGTTGAGTTATGTTAGTTTAAGCTAGGTAGCGTCGTGAAACTACCAAAAACAACGTCATCTAACGAGATAGTGTTGTTTTATTGCGAGTACGAAACTGCGATAGGTGAAATGTTGTGAAAGCACACAAAACGGCATGAACAAGCCAAATACTGCGTGTTGTACCGTTACAAGTGCGAAACTGCTATGTTATTATATTCTCGTTAAAGCGCATGCAAGCATCGTGAAACCTTAAAGAACGATGTCATTTAGCGAGATACAGCGTTCTGTACTGCAATAAGTTGGTGAAAAACTGTGAGGTTATGCAAATATCCTAATTGTGAACGAAACAGTGTAATAGAGCGTTTTTTAATACAAGTGCGAATGTTAGGTTAGGTTAAGATATGAACCGTCGTAAAACCGCATTAAACAATGTCACTTAGTGAGATGCAGTGTTTTTCACCATTACAAGTCGGGAACTGCGATATCTAATGTGAAAGCGCTTGCAAACGTCGTTAGGTTAGGTTAGGTTAGGTTAGGTTACGTTAGGTTAGGTTAGGTTAGGTTAGGTTTGGTTAGGTTAGGTTAGGTTAGGTTAGGGTATGTTAGGTAAGGTTTGGTTAGGTTAGGTTAGGTTAGGTTGGTTTAGGTAAGGTTAGGTTAGGTTAAGATATGAACCGCGCTGAAACCGCATTAAACATGTCACTTAGTGAGATGCTGTGTTTTTCACCATTACAAGTCGGGAACTACGATATCTAATGTGAAAGCGCATGAAACCGTCGTAATCTTGTAGAAAAGATTGTAAAGTAGCGAATAAAACGTTTTCTAACGATAGAAGTGCGAAGGTTCGGTTAGTTTGAGCTAGGTAGCGTCGTGAAACCACCAAAAACGATGTCATCTAACGAGATAGTGTTGTTTTATTGCGAGTACGAAACTGCGATAGGTGAAATATTGGGAAAGCACGCAAAATGGCATGAACTAGCCAGATACTGCGTCTTGTGCCGTTACAAGTGCGAAACTGCTATATTGTGATATTCTCGTTAAAGCGCATGCAAGCATCGTGAAACCTTAAAGAACAATGTCATTTAGCGAGATACAGCGTTCTGTACTGCAATAAGTTGGTGAAAAACTGTGAGGTTATGCAAATATCGTAATTGTGAACGAAACAGTGTAATAGAGCGTTTTTCAATACAAGTACGAATGTTAGGTTAGGTTAAGATATGAACCGTCGTAAAACCGCATTAAACAATGTCACTTAGTGAGATGCAGTGTTTTTCACCATTACAAGTTGGGAACTGCGATATCTAATGTGAAAGCGCTTGCAAACGTCGTTAGGTTAGGTTAGGTTAGGTTAGGTTAGGTTACGTTAGGTTAGGTTTGGTTAGGTTATGTTAGGTTAGGTTATGTTAGGTTAGGTTGGGTTAGGTTAGGTTAGGTTACGTTAGGTTAAGGTATGAACCGTCGTAAAACCGCAATAAACAATGTCACCTAGTGAGATGCAGTGTTTTTCACCTTTACAAGTTGGGAACTGCGATATCTAGTGTGAAAGCGCTTGAAACCGTCGTAATGTTGTAGAAAGCAATGTAAAGTAGCGAGTAAAACGTTTTCTAACGATAGAAGTGGGAAGGTTGTGTTAGGTTGAGGTATGTTAGTTTAAGCTAGGTAGCGTCGTGAAACCACCAAAAACGACGTCATCTAACGAGATAGTGTTGTTTTATTGCGAGTACAAAACTGCGATAGGTAAAATGTTGTGAAAGCACACAAAACGGCATGAACAAGCCAAATACTGCGTGTTGTACCGTTACAAGTGCGAAACTGCTATGTTGTGACATTCTCGGTAAAGCGCATGCAAGTATCGTGAAACCTTAAAGAACGATGTCATTTAGCGAGATACAGCGTTCTGTACTGTAATAAGTTGGTGAGAAACTGTGAGGTCAAGCAAATATCGTAATTGTGAACGAAACAGTGTAATTGAGCGTCTTTAGATACAAGTGCGAATGTTAGGTTAGGTTGACATATCAACCGTCGTAAAACCGCATTAAACAATGTCACTTAGTGAGATGTAGTGTTTTTCAACATTACAAGTCGGGAACTACGATATCTAATGTGAAAGCGCATGAAACCGTCGTAATCTTGTAGAAAACATTGTAAAGTGGCGAGTAAAACGTTTTCTAACGATAGAAGTGCGAAGGTTAGGTTAGGTTAGGTTAGTTTAAGCTAGGTAGCGTCGTGAAACTACCAAAAACGACGTCATCTAAACGAGATAGTGTTGTTTTATAGCGAGTATTAAACTGCGATAGGTGAAATGTTGTGAAAGCACAAAAAACGGCATGAACAAGCCAAATACTGCGTGTTCTACCGTTACAAGTGCGAAACTGCTATATTGTATTGTGATATTCTCGTTAAAGCGCTTGCAAGCATCGTGAAACCTTAAAGAACAATGTCATTTAGCGAGATATAGCGTTCTGTACTGCAATAAGTTGATGAAAAACTGTGAGGTTATGCAAATATCGTAATTGTGAACAAAACAGTGTAATAGAGCGTTTTTAGATACAAGTGCGAATGTTAGGTTAAGATATGAACCGTCGTAAAACCGCATTAATCAATGTCACTTAGTGAGATGCAGTGTTTTTCACCATTACAAGTCGGGAACTGCGATATCTAATGTGAAAGCGCTTGCAAACGTCGTTAGGTTAGGTTAGGTTAGGTTAGGTTAGGTTAGGTTACGTTAGGTTAGGTTAGGTTAGGTTAGGTTTGGTTAGGTTAGGTTAGGTTAGGTTAGGTTAGGGTATGTTAGGTAAGGTTTGGTTAGGTTAGGTTAGGTTAGGTTGGTTTAGGTAAGGTTAGGTTAGGTTAAGATATGAACCGCGCTAAAACCGCATTAAACAATGTCACTTAGTGAGATGCTGTGTTTTTCACCATTACAAGTCGGGAACTGCGATATCTAACGTGAAAGCGCATGAAACCGTCGTAATCTTGTAGAAAACATTGTAAAGTAGCGAATAAAACGTTTTCTAACGATAGAAGTGCGAAGGTTCGGTTAGTTTGAGTTATGTTTAAGCTAGGTAGCGTCGTGAAACCACCAAAAACGACGTCATCTAACGAGATAGTGTTGTTTTAATGCGAGTACAAAACTGCGATAGGTAAAATGTTGTGAAAGCACACAAAACGGCATGAACAAGCCAAATACTGCGTGTTGTACCGTTACAAGTGCGAAACTGCTATATTATTATATTCTCGTTAAAGCGCATGCAAGCATCGTGAAACCTTAAAGAACGATGTCATTTAGCGAGATACAGCGTTCTGTACTGCAATAAGTTGGTGAAAAACTGTGAGGTTATGCAAATATCCTAATTGTGAACGAAACAGTGTAATAGAGCGTTTTTTAATACAAGTGCGAATGTTAGGTTAGGTTAAGATATGAACCGTCGTAAAACCGCATTAAACAATGTCACTTAGTGAGATGCAGTGTTTTTCACCATTACAAGTCGGGAACTGCGATATCTAATGTGAAAGCGCTTGCAAACGTCGTTAGGTTAGGTTAGGTTAGGTTAGGTTACGTTAGGTTAGGTTAGGTTAGGTTAGGTTTGGTTAGGTTAGGTTAGGTTAGGTTAGGGTATGTTAGGTAAGGTTTGGTTAGGTTAGGTTAGGTTAGGTTGGTTTAGGTAAGGTTAGGTTAGGTTAAGATATGAACCGCGCTGAAACCGCATTAAACATGTCACTTAGTGAGATGCTGTGTTTTTCACCATTACAAGTCGGGAACTGCGATATCTAATGTGAAAGCGCATGAAACCGTCGTAATCTTGTAGAAAAGATTGTAAAGTAGCGAATAAAACGTTTTCTAACGATAGAAGTGCGAAGGTTCGGTTAGTTTGAGCTAGGTAGCGTCGTGAAACCACCAAAAACGATGTCATCTAACGAGATAGTGTTGTTTTATTGCGAGTACGAAACTGCGATAGGTGAAATATTGGGAAAGCACGCAAAATGGCATGAACTAGCCAGATACTGCGTCTTGTGCCGTTACAAGTGCGAAACTGCTATATCGTGATATTCTCGTTAAAGCGCATGCAAGCATCGTGAAACCTTAAAGAACAATGTCATTTAGCGAGATACAGCGTTCTGTACTGCAATAAGTTGGTGAAAAACTGTGAGGTTATGCAAATATCGTAATTGTGAACGAAACAGTGTAATAGAGCGTTTTTCAATACAAGTACGAATGTTAGGTTAGGTTAAGATATGAACCGTCGTAAAACCGCATTAAACAATGTCACTTAGTGAGATGCAGTGTTTTTCACCATTACAAGTTGGGAACTGCGATATCTAATGTGAAAGCGCTTGCAAACGTCGTTAGGTTAGGTTAGGTGAGGTGAGGTTAGGTTACGTTAGGTTAGGTTTGGTTAGGTTAGGTTAGGTTAGGTTATGTTAGGTTAGGTTGGGTTAGGTTAGGTTAGGTTACGTTAGGTTAAGGTATGAACCGTCGTAAAACCGCAATAAACAATGTCACTTAGTGAGATGCAGTGTTTTTCACCTTTACAAGTTGGGAACTGCGATATCTAATGTGAAAGCGCTTGAAACCGTCGTAATGTTGTAGAAAGCAATGTAAAGTAGCGAGTAAAACGTTTTCTAACGATAGAAGTGCGAAGGTTATGTTAGGTTGAGTTATGTTAGTTTAAGCTAGGTAGCGTCGTGAAACCACCAAAAACGACGTCTTCTAACGAGATAGTGTTGTTTTATTGCGAGTACGAAACTGCGATAGGTAAAATGTTGTGAAAGCACACAAAACGGCATGAACAAGCCAAATACTGCGTGTTGTACCGTTACAAGTGCGAAACTGCTATGTTGTGACATTCTCGGTAAAGCGCATGCAAGTATCGTGAAACCTTAAAGAACGATGTCATTTAGCGAGATACAGCGTTCTGTACAGTAATAAGTTGGTGAGAAACTGTGAGGTCAAGCAAATATCGTAATTGTGAACGAAACAGTGTAATTGAGCGTCTTTAGATACAAGTGCGAATGTTAGGTTAGGTTAAGATATGAACCGTCGTAAAACCGCATTAAACAATTTCACTTAGTGAGATGCAGTGTTTTTCACCAATACAAGTTGGGAACTGCGATATCTAGTGTGAAAGCGCTTGAAACCGTCGTAATGTTGTAGAAAACATTGTAAAGTAGCGAATAAAACGTTTTCTAACGATAGAAGTGCGAAGGTTAGCTTGAGTTATGTTAGTTTAAGCTATGTAGCGTCGTGAAACTACCAAAAACGACGTCATCTAACGAGATAGTGTTGTTTTATTGCGAGTAATAAACTGCGATAGGTGAAATGTTGTGAATGCACACAAAACGGCATGATCAAGCCAAATACTGCGTGTTCTACCGTTACAAGTGCGAAACTGCTATATTGTGATATTCCCGTTAAAGCGCATGCAAGCATCGTGAAACCTTAAAGAACAATGTCATTTAGCGAGATACAGCGTTCTGTACTGCAATGAGTTGGTGAAAAACTGTGATGTTATGCAAATATCGTAATTGTGAACGAAACAGTGTAATAGAGCGTTTTTCAATACAAGTACGAATGTTAGGTTAGGTTAAGATATGAACCGTCGTAAAACCGCATTAAACAATGTCACTTAGTGAGATGCAGTGTTTTTCACCATTACAAGTTGGGAACTGCGATATCTAATGTGAAAGCGCTTGCAAACGTCGTTAGGTTAGGTTAGGTGAGGTGAGGTTAGGTTACGTTAGGTTAGGTTTGGTTAGGTTAGGTTAGGTTAGGTTATGTTAGGTTAGGTTGGGTTAGGTTAGGTTAGGTTACGTTAGGTTAAGGTATGAACCGTCGTAAAACCGCAATAAACAATGTCACTTAGTGAGATGCAGTGTTTTTCACCTTTACAAGTTGGGAACTGCGATATCTAATGTGAAAGCGCTTGAAACCGTCGTAATGTTGTAGAAAGCAATGTAAAGTAGCGAGTAAAACGTTTTCTAACGATAGAAGTGCGAAGGTTATGTTAGGTTGAGTTATGTTAGTTTAAGCTAGGTAGCGTCGTGAAACCACCAAAAACGACGTCTTCTAACGAGATAGTGTTGTTTTATTGCGAGTACGAAACTGCGATAGGTAAAATGTTGTGAAAGCACACAAAACGGCATGAACAAGCCAAATACTGCGTGTTGTACCGTTACAAGTGCGAAACTGCTATGTTGTGACATTCTCGGTAAAGCGCATGCAAGTATCGTGAAACCTTAAAGAACGATGTCATTTAGCGAGATACAGCGTTCTGTACAGTAATAAGTCGGTGAGAAACTGTGAGGTCAAGCAAATATCGTAATTGTGAACGAAACAGTGTAATTGAGCGTCTTTAGATACAAGTGCGAATGTTAGGTTAGGTTGACATATCAACCGTCGTAAAACCGCATTAAACAATGTCACTTAGTGAGATGTAGTGTTTTTCAACATTACAAGTCGGGAACTACGATATCTAATGTGAAAGCGTTTGCAACCGTCGTTAGGTTAGGTTAGGTTAGGTTAGGTTAGGTTAGGTTAGGTTAGATTAGGTTAGGTTGGGTTGGGTTGAGTTGGGTTAGGTTAGGTTAGGTTAGGTTAGGTTGGGTTAGGTCAGGTTAGGTTAGGTTAGGTTACGTTAGGTTAGGTTAGGTTACGTTAGGTTAGGTTAGGTTAGGTTACGTTAGGTTAGGTTAGGTAAGGATAATTTGGTTAGGTTAGGTAAGGTTAGGTTAGGTTAGGTTAGGTTGGGTTGGGTGTTGTTGGGTTGGGTTGGGTTGGGTTAGGTTGGGTTAGGTTAGGTTAGGTTACATTAGGTTAGGTTAGGTTAGGTTACGTTAGGTTATGTTATGTTAGGTTAGGTTACGTTAGGTTAGGTTAGGTCAGGTAAGGTTAGGTTACGTTAGAATAGGTTAGGTTAGGTTACGTTAGGTTAGGTTAAGTTAGGTTAGGTTAGGTTAGGTTAGGTTAGGTTGGGTTGGGTTGGGTTAGGTTGGGTTAGGTTAGGTTAGGTTAGGTTGGGTTAGGTTAGTTTAGGTTAGGTTAGCTTAGGTTAGGTTGGGTTGGGTTGGGTTAGGTTAGGTTAAGTTAGGTAAGGTTAGGTTAGGTTAGGTTAGGTTAGGTTAAGGTATGAACCGTCGTAAAACCGCATTAAACAATGTCACTTAGTGAGATGCAGTGTTTTTCACCTTTACAAGTTGGGAACTGTGATATCTAATGTGAAAGCGCTTGAAACCGTCGTAATGTTGTAGAAAGCAATGTAAAGTAGCGAGTAAAACGTTTTCTAACAATAGAAGTGCGAAGGTCATGTTAGGTTGAGTTATGTTAGTTTAAGCTAGGTAGCGTCGTGAAACTACCAAAAACAACGTCATCTAACGAGATAGTGTTGTTTTATTGCGAGTACGAAACTGCGATAGGTGAAATGTTGTGAAAGCACACAAAACGGCATGAACAAGCCAAATACTGCGTGTTGTACCGTTACAAGTGCGAAACTGCTATGTTGTGATATTCTCGTTAAAGCGCATGAAAGCATCGTGAAACCTTAAAGAACGATGTCATTTAGCGAGATACAGCGCTCTGTATTGCAATAAGTTGGTGAAAAACTGTGAGGTTATGCAAATATCCTAATTGTGAACGAAACAGTGTTATAGAGCGTTTTTTAATACAAGTGCGAATGTTAGGTTAGGTTAAGATATGAACCGTCGTAAAACCGCATTAATCAATGTCACTTAGTGAGATGCAGTGTTTTTCACCATTACAAGTCGGGAACTGCGATATCTAATGTGAAAGCGCTTGCAAACGTCGTTAGGTTAGGTTAGGTTAGGTTAGGTTACGTTAGGTTAGGTTAGGTTAGGTTAGGTTTGGTTAGGTTAGGTTAGGTTAGGTTAGGGTATGTTAGGTAAGGTTTGGTTAGGTTAGGTTAGGTTAGGTTGGTTTAGGTAAGGTTAGGTTAGGTTAAGATATGAACCGCGCTAAAACCGCATTAAACAATGTCACTTAGTGAGATGCTGTGTTTTTCACCATTACAAGTCGGGAACTGCGATATCTAACGTGAAAGCGCATGAAACCGTCGTAATCTTGTAGAAAACATTGTAAAGTAGCGAATAAAACGTTTTCTAACGATAGAAGTGCGAAGGTTCGGTTAGTTTGAGTTATGTTAGTTTAAGCTAGGTAGCGTCGTGAAACCACCAAAAACGACGTCATCTAACGAGATAGTGTTGTTTTAATGCGAGTACAAAACTGCGATAGGTAAAATGTTGTGAAAGCACACAAAACGGCATGAACAAGCCAAATACTGCGTGTTGTACCGTTACAAGTGCGAAACTGCTATGTTATTATATTCTCGTTAAAGCGCATGCAAGCATCGTGAAACCTTAAAGAACGATGTCATTTAGCGAGATACAGCGTTCTGTACTGCAATAAGTTGGTGAAAAACTGTGAGGTTATGCAAATATCCTAATTGTGAACGAAACAGTGTAATAGAGCGTTTTTTAATACAAGTGCGAATGTTAGGTTAGGTTAAGATATGAACCGTCGTAAAACCGCATTAAACAATGTCACTTAGTGAGATGCAGTGTTTTTCACCATTACAAGTCGGGAACTGCGATATCTAATGTGAAAGCGCTTGCAAACGTCGTTAGGTTAGGTTAGGTTAGGTTAGGTTACGTTAGGTTAGGTTAGGTTAGGTTAGGTTTGGTTAGGTTAGGTTAGGTTAGGTTAGGGTATGTTAGGTAAGGTTTGGTTAGGTTAGGTTAGGTTAGGTTGGTTTAGGTAAGGTTAGGTTAGGTTAAGATATGAACCGCGCTGAAACCGCATTAAACATGTCACTTAGTGAGATGCTGTGTTTTTCACCATTACAAGTCGGGAACTACGATATCTAATGTGAAAGCGCATGAAACCGTCGTAATCTTGTAGAAAAGATTGTAAAGTAGCGAATAAAACGTTTTCTAACGATAGAAGTGCGAAGGTTCGGTTAGTTTGAGCTAGGTAGCGTCGTGAAACCACCAAAAACGATGTCATCTAACGAGATAGTGTTGTTTTATTGCGAGTACGAAACTGCGATAGGTGAAATATTGGGAAAGCACGCAAAATGGCATGAACTAGCCAGATACTGCGTCTTGTGCCGTTACAAGTGCGAAACTGCTATATTGTGATATTCTCGTTAAAGCGCATGCAAGCATCGTGAAACCTTAAAGAACAATGTCATTTAGCGAGATACAGCGTTCTGTACTGCAATAAGTTGGTGAAAAACTGTGAGGTTATGCAAATATCGTAATTGTGAACGAAACAGTGTAATAGAGCGTTTTTCAATACAAGTACGAATGTTAGGTTAGGTTAAGATATGAACCGTCGTAAAACCGCATTAAACAATGTCACTTAGTGAGATGCAGTGTTTTTCACCATTACAAGTTGGGAACTGCGATATCTAATGTGAAAGCGCTTGCAAACGTCGTTAGGTTAGGTTAGGTTAGGTTAGGTTAGGTTACGTTAGGTTAGGTTTGGTTAGGTTATGTTAGGTTAGGTTATGTTAGGTTAGGTTGGGTTAGGTTAGGTTAGGTTACGTTAGGTTAAGGTATGAACCGTCGTAAAACCGCAATAAACAATGTCACCTAGTGAGATGCAGTGTTTTTCACCTTTACAAGTTGGGAACTGCGATATCTAGTGTGAAAGCGCTTGAAACCGTCGTAATGTTGTAGAAAGCAATGTAAAGTAGCGAGTAAAACGTTTTCTAACGATAGAAGTGCGAAGGTTGTGTTAGGTTGAGGTATGTTAGTTTAAGCTAGGTAGCGTCGTGAAACCACCAAAAACGACGTCATCTAACGAGATAGTGTTGTTTTATTGCGAGTACGAAACTGCGATAGGTAAAATGTTGTGAAAGCACACAAAACGGCATGAACAAGCCAAATACTGCGTGTTGTACCGTTACAAGTGCGAAACTGCTATGTTGTGACATTCTCGGTAAAGCGCATGCAAGTATCGTGAAACCTTAAAGAACGATGTCATTTAGCGAGATACAGCGTTCTGTACTGTAATAAGTTGGTGAGAAACTGTGAGGTCAAGCAAATATCGTAATTGTGAACGAAACAGTGTAATTGAGCGTCTTTAGATACAAGTGCGAATGTTAGGTTAGGTTGACATATCAACCGTCGTAAAACCGCATTAAACAATGTCACTTAGTGAGATGTAGTGTTTTTCAACATTACAAGTCGGGAACTACGATATCTAATGTGAAAGCGCATGAAACCGTCGTAATCTTGTAGAAAACATTGTAAAGTGGCGAGTAAAACGTTTTCTAACGATAGAAGTGCGAAGGTTAGGTTAGGTTAGGTTAGTTTAAGCTAGGTAGCGTCGTGAAACTACCAAAAACGACGTCATCTAACGAGATAGTGTTGTTTTATAGCGAGTATTAAACTGCGATAGGTGAAATGTTGTGAAAGCACAAAAAACGGTATGAACAAGCCAAATACTGCGTGTTCTACCGTTACAAGTGCGAAACTGCTATATTGTATTGTGATATTCTCGTTAAAGCGCTTGCAAGCATCGTGAAACCTTGAAGAACAATGTCATTTAGCGAGATATAGCGTTCTGTACTGCAATAAGTTGGTGAAAAACTGTGAGGTTATGCAAATATCGTAATTGTGAACAAAACAGTGTAATAGAGCGTTTTTAGATACAAGTGCGAATGTTAGGTTAAGATATGAACCGTCGTAAAACCGCATTAATCAATGTCACTTAGTGAGATGCAGTGTTTTTCACCATTACAAGTCGGAAACTGCGATATCTAATGTGAAAGCGCTTGCAAACGTCGTTAGGTTAGGTTAGGTTAGGTTAGGTTAGGTTAGGTTAGGTTACGTTAGGTTAGGTTAGGTTAGGTTAGGTTTGGTTAGGTTAGGTTAGGTTAGGTTAGGGTATGTTAGGTAAGGTTTGGTTAGGTTAGGTTAGGTTAGGTTGGTTTAGGTAAGGTTAGGTTAGGTTAAGATATGAACCGCGCTAAAACCGCATTAAACAATGTCACTTAGTGAGATGCTGTGTTTTTCACCATTACAAGTCGGGAACTGCGATATCTAACGTGAAAGCGCATGAAACCGTCGTAATCTTGTAGAAAACATTGTAAAGTAGCGAATAAAACGTTTTCTAACGATAGAAGTGCGAAGGTTCGGTTAGTTTGAGTTATGTTTAAGCTAGGTAGCGTCGTGAAACCACCAAAAACGACGTCATCTAACGAGATAGTGTTGTTTTAATGCGAGTACAAAACTGCGATAGGTAAAATGTTGTGAAAGCACACAAAACGGCATGAACAAGCCAAATACTGCGTGTTGTACCGTTACAAGTGCGAAACTGCTATATTATTATATTCTCGTTAAAGCGCATGCAAGCATCGTGAAACCTTAAAGAACGATGTCATTTAGCGAGATACAGCGTTCTGTACTGCAATAAGTTGGTGAAAAACTGTGAGGTTATGCAAATATCCTAATTGTGAACGAAACAGTGTAATAGAGCGTTTTTTAATACAAGTGCGAATGTTAGGTTAGGTTAAGATATGAACCGTCGTAAAACCGCATTAAACAATGTCACTTAGTGAGATGCAGTGTTTTTCACCATTACAAGTCGGGAACTGCGATATCTAATGTGAAAGCGCTTGCAAACGTCGTTAGGTTAGGTTAGGTTAGGTTAGGTTACGTTAGGTTAGGTTAGGTTAGGTTAGGTTTGGTTAGGTTAGGTTAGGTTAGGTTAGGGTATGTTAGGTAAGGTTTGGTTAGGTTAGGTTAGGTTAGGTTGGTTTAGGTAAGGTTAGGTTAGGTTAAGATATGAACCGCGCTGAAACCGCATTAAACATGTCACTTAGTGAGATGCTGTGTTTTTCACCATTACAAGTCGGGAACTACGATATCTAATGTGAAAGCGCATGAAACCGTCGTAATCTTGTAGAAAAGATTGTAAAGTAGCGAATAAAACGTTTTCTAACGATAGAAGTGCGAAGGTTCGGTTAGTTTGAGCTAGGTAGCGTCGTGAAACCACCAAAAACGATGTCATCTAACGAGATAGTGTTGTTTTATTGCGAGTACGAAACTGCGATAGGTGAAATATTGGGAAAGCACGCAAAATGGCATGAACTAGCCAGATACTGCGTCTTGTGCCGTTACAAGTGCGAAACTGCTATATTGTGATATTCTCGTTAAAGCGCATGCAAGCATCGTGAAACCTTAAAGAACAATGTCATTTAGCGAGATACAGCGTTCTGTACTGCAATAAGTTGGTGAAAAACTGTGAGGTTATGCAAATATCGTAATTGTGAACGAAACAGTGTAATAGAGCGTTTTTCAATACAAGTACGAATGTTAGGTTAGGTTAAGATATGAACCGTCGTAAAACCGCATTAAACAATGTCACTTAGTGAGATGCAGTTTTTCACCATTACAAGTTGGGAACTGCGATATCTAATGTGAAAGCGCTTGCAAACGTCGTTAGGTTAGGTTAGGTTAGGTTAGGTTAGGTTACGTTAGGTTAGGTTTGGTTAGGTTATGTTAGGTTATGTTAGGTTAGGTTATGTTAGGTTAGGTTGGGTTAGGTTAGGTTAGGTTACGTTAGGTTAAGGTATGAACCGTCGTAAAACCGCAATAAACAATGTCACCTAGTGAGATGCAGTGTTTTTCACCTTTACAAGTTGGGAACTGCGATATCTAGTGTGAAAGCGCTTGAAACCGTCGTAATGTTGTAGAAAGCAATGTAAAGTAGCGAGTAAAACGTTTTCTAACGATAGAAGTGCGAAGGTTGTGTTAGGTTGAGGTATGTTAGTTTAAGCTAGGTAGCGTCGTGAAACCACCAAAAACGACGTCATCTAACGAGATAGTGTTGTTTTATTGCGAGTACGAAACTGCGATAGGTAAAATGTTGTGAAAGCACACAAAACGGCATGAACAAGCCAAATACTGCGTGTTGTACCGTTACAAGTGCGAAACTGCTATGTTGTGACATTCTCGGTAAAGCGCATGCAAGTATCGTGAAACCTTAAAGAACGATGTCATTTAGCGAGATACAGCGTTCTGTACTGTAATAAGTTGGTGAGAAACTGTGAGGTCAAGCAAATATCGTAATTGTGAACGAAACAGTGTAATTGAGCGTCTTTAGATACAAGTGCGAATGTTAGGTTAGGTTGACATATCAACCGTCGTAAAACCGCATTAAACAATGTCACTTAGTGAGATGTAGTGTTTTTCAACATTACAAGTCGGGAACTACGATATCTAATGTGAAAGCGCATGAAACCGTCGTAATCTTGTAGAAAACATTGTAAAGTGGCGAGTAAAACGTTTTCTAACGATAGAAGTGCGAAGGTTAGGTTAGGTTAGGTTAGTTTAAGCTAGGTAGCGTCGTGAAACTACCAAAAACGACGTCATCTAAACGAGATAGTGTTGTTTTATAGCGAGTATTAAACTGCGATAGGTGAAATGTTGTGAAAGCACAAAAAACGGCATGAACAAGCCAAATACTGCGTGTTCTACCGTTACAAGTGCGAAACTGCTATATTGTATTGTGATATTCTCGTTAAAGCGCTTGCAAGCATCGTGAAACCTTAAAGAACAATGTCATTTAGCGAGATATAGCGTTCTGTACTGCAATAAGTTGGTGAAAAACTGTGAGGTTATGCAAATATCGTAATTGTGAACAAAACAGTGTAATAGAGCGTTTTTAGATACAAGTGCGAATGTTAGGTTAAGATATGAACCGTCGTAAAACCGCATTAATCAATGTCACTTAGTGAGATGCAGTGTTTTTCACCATTACAAGTCGGGAACTGCGATATCTAATGTGAAAGCGCTTGCAAACGTCGTTAGGTTAGGTTAGGTTAGGTTAGGTTAGGTTAGGTTAGGTTACGTTAGGTTAGGTTAGGTTAGGTTAGGTTTGGTTAGGTTAGGTTAGGTTAGGTTAGGGTATGTTAGGTAAGGTTTGGTTAGGTTAGGTTAGGTTAGGTTGGTTTAGGTAAGGTTAGGTTAGGTTAAGATATGAACCGCGCTAAAACCGCATTAAACAATGTCACTTAGTGAGATGCTGTGTTTTTCACCATTACAAGTCGGGAACTGCGATATCTAACGTGAAAGCGCATGAAACCGTCGTAATCTTGTAGAAAACATTGTAAAGTAGCGAATAAAACGTTTTCTAACGATAGAAGTGCGAAGGTTCGGTTAGTTTGAGTTATGTTTAAGCTAGGTAGCGTCGTGAAACCACCAAAAACGACGTCATCTAACGAGATAGTGTTGTTTTAATGCGAGTACAAAACTGCGATAGGTAAAATGTTGTGAAAGCACACAAAACGGCATGAACAAGCCAAATACTGCGTGTTGTACCGTTACAAGTGCGAAACTGCTATATTATTATATTCTCGTTAAAGCGCATGCAAGCATCGTGAAACCTTAAAGAACGATGTCATTTAGCGAGATACAGCGTTCTGTACTGCAATAAGTTGGTGAAAAACTGTGAGGTTATGCAAATATCCTAATTGTGAACGAAACAGTGTAATAGAGCGTTTTTTAATACAAGTGCGAATGTTAGGTTAGGTTAAGATATGAACCGTCGTAAAACCGCATTAAACAATGTCACTTAGTGAGATGCAGTGTTTTTCACCATTACAAGTCGGGAACTGCGATATCTAATGTGAAAGCGCTTGCAAACGTCGTTAGGTTAGGTTAGGTTAGGTTAGGTTACGTTAGGTTAGGTTAGGTTAGGTTAGGTTTGGTTAGGTTAGGTTAGGTTAGGTTAGGGTATGTTAGGTAAGGTTTGGTTAGGTTAGGTTAGGTTAGGTTGGTTTAGGTAAGGTTAGGTTAGGTTAAGATATGAACCGCGCTGAAACCGCATTAAACATGTCACTTAGTGAGATGCTGTGTTTTTCACCATTACAAGTCGGGAACTGCGATATCTAATGTGAAAGCGCATGAAACCGTCGTAATCTTGTAGAAAAGATTGTAAAGTAGCGAATAAAACGTTTTCTAACGATAGAAGTGCGAAGGTTCGGTTAGTTTGAGCTAGGTAGCGTCGTGAAACCACCAAAAACGATGTCATCTAACGAGATAGTGTTGTTTTATTGCGAGTACGAAACTGCGATAGGTGAAATATTGGGAAAGCACGCAAAATGGCATGAACTAGCCAGATACTGCGTCTTGTGCCGTTACAAGTGCGAAACTGCTATATCGTGATATTCTCGTTAAAGCGCATGCAAGCATCGTGAAACCTTAAAGAACAATGTCATTTAGCGAGATACAGCGTTCTGTACTGCAATAAGTTGGTGAAAAACTGTGAGGTTATGCAAATATCGTAATTGTGAACGAAACAGTGTAATAGAGCGTTTTTCAATACAAGTACGAATGTTAGGTTAGGTTAAGATATGAACCGTCGTAAAACCGCATTAAACAATGTCACTTAGTGAGATGCAGTGTTTTTCACCATTACAAGTTGGGAACTGCGATATCTAATGTGAAAGCGCTTGCAAACGTCGTTAGGTTAGGTTAGGTGAGGTGAGGTTAGGTTACGTTAGGTTAGGTTTGGTTAGGTTAGGTTAGGTTAGGTTATGTTAGGTTAGGTTGGGTTAGGTTAGGTTAGGTTACGTTAGGTTAAGGTATGAACCGTCGTAAAACCGCAATAAACAATGTCACTTAGTGAGATGCAGTGTTTTTCACCTTTACAAGTTGGGAACTGCGATATCTAATGTGAAAGCGCTTGAAACCGTCGTAATGTTGTAGAAAGCAATGTAAAGTAGCGAGTAAAATGTTTTCTAACGATAGAAGTGCGAAGGTTATGTTAGGTTGAGTTATGTTAGTTTAAGCTAGGTAGCATCGTGAAACCACCAAAAACGACGTCTTCTAACGAGATAGTGTTGTTTTATTGCGAGTACGAAACTGCGATAGGTAAAATGTTGTGAAAGCACACAAAACGGCATGAACAAGCCAAATACTGCGTGTTGTACCGTTACAAGTGCGAAACTGCTATGTTGTGACATTCTCGGTAAAGCGCATGCAAGTATCGTGAAACCTTAAAGAACGATGTCATTTAGCGAGATACAGCGTTCTGTACAGTAATAAGTTGGTGAGAAACTGTGAGGTCAAGCAAATATCGTAATTGTGAACGAAACAGTGTAATTGAGCGTCTTTAGATACAAGTGCGAATGTTAGGTTAGGTTAAGATATGAACCGTCGTAAAACCGCATTAAACAATGTCACTTAGTGAGATGCAGTGTTTTTCACCAATACAAGTTGGGAACTGCGATATCTAGTGTGAAAGCGCTTGAAACCGTCGTAATGTTGTAGAAAACATTGTAAAGTGGCGAGTAAAACGTTTTCTAACGATAGAAGTGCGAAGGTTAGGTTAGGTTAGGTTAGTTTAAGCTAGGTAGCGTCGTGAAACTACCAAAAACGACGTCATCTAAACGAGATAGTGTTGTTTTATAGCGAGTATTAAACTGCGATAGGTGAAATGTTGTGAAAGCACAAAAAACGGCATGAACAAGCCAAATACTGCGTGTTCTACCGTTACAAGTGCGAAACTGCTATATTGTATTGTGATATTCTCGTTAAAGCGCTTGCAAGCATCGTGAAACCTTAAAGAACAATGTCATTTAGCGAGATATAGCGTTCTGTACTGCAATAAGTTGGTGAAAAACTGTGAGGTTATGCAAATATCGTAATTGTGAACAAAACAGTGTAATAGAGCGTTTTTAGATACAAGTGCGAATGTTAGGTTAAGATATGAACCGTCGTAAAACCGCATTAATCAATGTCACTTAGTGAGATGCAGTGTTTTTCACCATTACAAGTCGGGAACTGCGATATCTAATGTGAAAGCGCTTGCAAACGTCGTTAGGTTAGGTTAGGTTAGGTTAGGTTAGGTTACGTTAGGTTAGGTTAGGTTAGGTTAGGTTTGGTTAGGTTAGGTTAGGTTAGGTTAGGGTATGTTAGGTAAGGTTTGGTTAGGTTAAGTTAGGTTAGGTTGGTTTAGGTAAGGTTAGGTTAGGTTAAGATATGAACCGCGCTAAAACCGCATTAAACAATGTCACTTAGTGAGATGCTGTGTTTTTCACCATTACAAGTCGGGAACTGCGATATCTAACGTGAAAGCGCATGAAACCGTCGTAATCTTGTAGAAAACATTGTAAAGTAGCGAATAAAACGTTTTCTAACGATAGAAGTGCGAAGGTTCGGTTAGTTTGAGTTATGTTTAAGCTAGGTAGCGTCGTGAAACCACCAAAAACGACGTCATCTAACGAGATAGTGTTGTTTTAATGCGAGTACAAAACTGCGATAGGTAAAATGTTGTGAAAGCACACAAAACGGCATGAACAAGCCAAATACTGCGTGTTGTACCATTACAAGTGCGAAACTGCTATATTATTATATTCTCGTTAAAGCGCATGCAAGCATCGTGAAACCTTAAAGAACGATGTCATTTAGCGAGATACAGCGTTCTGTACTGCAATAAGTTGGTGAAAAACTGTGAGGTTATGCAAATATCCTAATTGTGAACGAAACAGTGTAATAGAGCGTTTTTTAATACAAGTGCGAATGTTAGGTTAGGTTAAGATATGAACCGTCGTAAAACCGCATTAAACAATGTCACTTAGTGAGATGCAGTGTTTTTCACCATTACAAGTCGGGAACTGCGATATCTAATGTGAAAGCGCTTGCAAACGTCGTTAGGTTAGGTTAGGTTAGGTTAGGTTACGTTAGGTTAGGTTAGGTTAGGTTAGGTTTGGTTAGGTTAGGTTAGGTTAGGTTAGGGTATGTTAGGTAAGGTTTGGTTAGGTTAGGTTAGGTTAGGTTAGGTTGGTTTAGGTAAGGTTAGGTTAGGTTAAGATATGAACCGCGCTGAAACCGCATTAAACATGTCACTTAGTGAGATGCTGTGTTTTTCACCATTACAAGTCGGGAACTGCGATATCTAATGTGAAAGCGCATGAAACCGTCGTAATCTTGTAGAAAAGATTGTAAAGTAGCGAATAAAACGTTTTCTAACGATAGAAGTGCGAAGGTTCGGTTAGTTTGAGCTAGGTAGCGTCGTGAAACCACCAAAAACGATGTCATCTAACGAGATAGTGTTGTTTTATTGCGAGTACGAAACTGCGATAGGTGAAATATTGGGAAAGCACGCAAAATGGCATGAACTAGCCAGATACTGCGTCTTGTGCCGTTACAAGTGCGAAACTGCTATATCGTGATATTCTCGTTAAAGCGCATGCAAGCATCGTGAAACCTTAAAGAACAATGTCATTTAGCGAGATACAGCGTTCTGTACTGCAATAAGTTGGTGAAAAACTGTGAGGTTATGCAAATATCGTAATTGTGAACGAAACAGTGTAATAGAGCGTTTTTCAATACAAGTACGAATGTTAGGTTAGGTTAAGATATGAACCGTCGTAAAACCGCATTAAACAATGTCACTTAGTGAGATGCAGTGTTTTTCACCATTACAAGTTGGGAACTGCGATATCTAATGTGAAAGCGCTTGCAAACGTCGTTAGGTTAGGTTAGGTGAGGTGAGGTTAGGTTACGTTAGGTTAGGTTTGGTTAGGTTAGGTTAGGTTAGGTTATGTTAGGTTAGGTTGGGTTAGGTTAGGTTAGGTTACGTTAGGTTAAGGTATGAACCGTCGTAAAACCGCAATAAACAATGTCACTTAGTGAGATGCAGTGTTTTTCACCTTTACAAGTTGGGAACTGCGATATCTAATGTGAAAGCGCTTGAAACCGTCGTAATGTTGTAGAAAGCAATGTAAAGTAGCGAGTAAAATGTTTTCTAACGATAGAAGTGCGAAGGTTATGTTAGGTTGAGTTATGTTAGTTTAAGCTAGGTAGCGTCGTGAAACCACCAAAAACGACGTCTTCTAACGAGATAGTGTTGTTTTATTGCGAGTACGAAACTGCGATAGGTAAAATGTTGTGAAAGCACACAAAACGGCATGAACAAGCCAAATACTGCGTGTTGTACCGTTACAAGTGCGAAACTGCTATGTTGTGACATTCTCGGTAAAGCGCATGCAAGTATCGTGAAACCTTAAAGAACGATGTCATTTAGCGAGATACAGCGTTCTGTACAGTAATAAGTTGGTGAGAAACTGTGAGGTCAAGCAAATATCGTAATTGTGAACGAAACAGTGTAATTGAGCGTCTTTAGATACAAGTGCGAATGTTAGGTTAGGTTAAGATATGAACCGTCGTAAAACCGCATTAAACAATTTCACTTAGTGAGATGCAGTGTTTTTCACCAATACAAGTTGGGAACTGCGATATCTAGTGTGAAAGCGCTTGAAACCGTCGTAATGTTGTAGAAAACATTGTAAAGTAGCGAATAAAACGTTTTCTAACGATAGAAGTGCGAAGGTTAGCTTGAGGTATGTTAGTTTAAGCTATGTAGCGTCGTGAAACTACCAAAAACGACGTCATCTAACGAGATAGTGTTGTTTTATTGCGAGTAATAAACTGCGATAGGTGAAATGTTGTGAATGCACACAAAACGGCATGATCAAGCCAAATACTGCGTGTTCTACCGTTACAAGTGCGAAACTGCTATATTGTGATATTCCCGTTAAAGCGCATGCAAGCATCGTGAAACCTTAAAGAACAATGTCATTTAGCGAGATACAGCGTTCTGTACTGCAATGAGTTGGTGAAAAACTGTGATGTTATGCAAATATCGTAATTGTGAACGAAACAGTGTAATAGAGCGTTTTTCAATACAAGTACGAATGTTAGGTTAGGTTAAGATATGAACCGTCGTAAAACCGCATTAAACAATGTCACTTAGTGAGATGCAGTGTTTTTCACCATTACAAGTTGGGAACTGCGATATCTAATGTGAAAGCGCTTGCAAACGTCGTTAGGTTAGGTTAGGTGAGGTGAGGTTAGGTTACGTTAGGTTAGGTTTGGTTAGGTTAGGTTAGGTTAGGTTATGTTAGGTTAGGTTGGGTTAGGTTAGGTTAGGTTACGTTAGGTTAAGGTATGAACCGTCGTAAAACCGCAATAAACAATGTCACTTAGTGAGATGCAGTGTTTTTCACCTTTACAAGTTGGGAACTGCGATATCTAATGTGAAAGCGCTTGAAACCGTCGTAATGTTGTAGAAAGCAATGTAAAGTAGCGAGTAAAACGTTTTCTAACGATAGAAGTGCGAAGGTTATGTTAGGTTGAGTTATGTTAGTTTAAGCTAGGTAGCGTCGTGAAACCACCAAAAACGACGTCTTCTAACGAGATAGTGTTGTTTTATTGCGAGTACGAAACTGCGATAGGTAAAATGTTGTGAAAGCACACAAAACGGCATGAACAAGCCAAATACTGCGTGTTGTACCGTTACAAGTGCGAAACTGCTATGTTGTGACATTCTCGGTAAAGCGCATGCAAGTATCGTGAAACCTTAAAGAACGATGTCATTTAGCGAGATACAGCGTTCTGTACAGTAATAAGTTGGTGAGAAACTGTGAGGTCAAGCAAATATCGTAATTGTGAACGAAACAGTGTAATTGAGCGTCTTTAGATACAAGTGCGAATGTTAGGTTAGGTTGACATATCAACCGTCGTAAAACCGCATTAAACAATGTCACTTAGTGAGATGTAGTGTTTTTCAACATTACAAGTCGGGAACTACGATATCTAATGTGAAAGCGTTTGCAACCGTCGTTAGGTTAGGTTAGGTTAGGTTAGGTTAGGTTAGGTTAGGTTAGGTTAGGTTAGGTTAGATTAGGTTAGGTTGGGTTGGGTTGAGTTGGGTTAGGTTAGGTTAGGTTAGGTTAGGTTGGGTTAGGTCAGGTTAGGTTAGGTTAGGTTACGTTAGGTTAGGTTAGGTTACGTTAGGTTAGGTTAGGTTAGGTTACGTTAGGTTAGGTTAGGTAAGGATAATTTGGTTAGGTTAGGTAAGGTTAGGTTAGGTTAGGTTAGGTTGGGTTGGGTGTTGTTGGGTTGGGTTGGGTTGGGTTAGGTTGGGTTAGGTTAGGTTAGGTTACATTAGGTTAGGTTAGGTTAGGTTACGTTAGGTTATGTAAGGTTAGGTTAGGTTACGTTAGGTTAGGTTAGGTCAGGTAAGGTTAGGTTACGTTAGAATAGGTTAGGTTAGGTTACGTTAGGTTAGGTTAAGTTAGGTTAGGTTAGGTTAGGTTAGGTTAGGTTGGGTTGGGTTGGGTTAGGTTGGGTTAGGTTAGGTTAGGTTAGGTTGGGTTAGGTTAGTTTAGGTTAGGTTAGCTTAGGTTAGGTTGGGTTGGGTTGGGTTAGGTTAGGTTAGGTTAGGTAAGGTTAGGTTAGGTTAGGTTAGGTTAGGTTAAGGTATGAACCGTCGTAAAACCGCATTAAACAATGTCACTTAGTGAGATGCAGTGTTTTTCACCTTTACAAGTTGGGAACTGTGATATCTAATGTGAAAGCGCTTGAAACCGTCGTAATGTTGTAGAAGGCAATGTAAAGTAGCGAGTAAAACGTTTTCTAACAATAGAAGTGCGAAGGTCATGTTAGGTTGAGTTATGTTAGTTTAAGCTAGGTAGCGTCGTGAAACTACCAAAAACAACGTCATCTAACGAGATAGTGTTGTTTTATTGCGAGTACGAAACTGCGATAGGTGAAATGTTGTGAAAGCACACAAAACGGCATGAACAAGCCAAATACTGCGTGTTGTACCGTTACAAGTGCGAAACTGCTATGTTGTGATATTCTCGTTAAAGCGCATGAAAGCATCGTGAAACCTTAAAGAACGATGTCATTTAGCGAGATACAGCGCTCTGTATTGCAATAAGTTGGTGAAAAACTGTGAGGTTATGCAAATATCCTAATTGTGAACGAAACAGTGTTATAGAGCGTTTTTTAATACAAGTGCGAATGTTAGGTTAGGTTAAGATATGAACCGTCGTAAAACCGCATTAATCAATGTCACTTAGTGAGATGCAGTGTTTTTCACCATTACAAGTCGGGAACTGCGATATCTAATGTGAAAGCGCTTGCAAACGTCGTTAGGTTAGGTTAGGTTAGGTTAGGTTACGTTAGGTTAGGTTAGGTTAGGTTAGGTTTGGTTAGGTTAGGTTAGGTTAGGTTAGGGTATGTTAGGTAAGGTTTGGTTAGGTTAGGTTAGGTTAGGTTGGTTTAGGTAAGGTTAGGTTAGGTTAAGATATGAACCGCGCTAAAACCGCATTAAACAATGTCACTTAGTGAGATGCTGTGTTTTTCACCATTACAAGTCGGGAACTGCGATATCTAACGTGAAAGCGCATGAAACCGTCGTAATCTTGTAGAAAACATTGTAAAGTAGCGAATAAAACGTTTTCTAACGATAGAAGTGCGAAGGTTCGGTTAGTTTGAGTTATGTTAGTTTAAGCTAGGTAGCGTCGTGAAACCACCAAAAACGACGTCATCTAACGAGATAGTGTTGTTTTAATGCGAGTACAAAACTGCGATAGGTAAAATGTTGTGAAAGCACACAAAACGGCATGAACAAGCCAAATACTGCGTGTTGTACCGTTACAAGTGCGAAACTGCTATGTTATTATATTCTCGTTAAAGCGCATGCAAGCATCGTGAAACCTTAAAGAACGATGTCATTTAGCGAGATACAGCGTTCTGTACTGCAATAAGTTGGTGAAAAACTGTGAGGTTATGCAAATATCCTAATTGTGAACGAAACAGTGTAATAGAGCGTTTTTTAATACAAGTGCGAATGTTAGGTTAGGTTAAGATATGAACCGTCGTAAAACCGCATTAAACAATGTCACTTAGTGAGATGCAGTGTTTTTCACCATTACAAGTCGGGAACTGCGATATCTAATGTGAAAGCGCTTGCAAACGTCGTTAGTTTAGGTTAGGTTAGGTTAGGTTACGTTAGGTTAGGTTAGGTTAGGTTAGGTTTGGTTAGGTTAGGTTAGGTTAGGTTAGGGTATGTTAGGTAAGGTTTGGTTAGGTTAGGTTAGGTTAGGTTGGTTTAGGTAAGGTAAGGTTAGGTTAAGATATGAACCGCGCTGAAACCGCATTAAACATGTCACTTAGTGAGATGCTGTGTTTTTCACCATTACAAGTCGGGAACTACGATATCTAATGTGAAAGCGCATGAAACCGTCGTAATCTTGTAGAAAAGATTGTAAAGTAGCGAATAAAACGTTTTCTAACGATAGAAGTGCGAAGGTTCGGTTAGTTTGAGCTAGGTAGCGTCGTGAAACCACCAAAAACGACGTCATCTAACGAGATAGTGTTGTTTTATTGCGAGTACGAAACTGCGATAGGTAAAATGTTGTGAAAGCACACAAAACGGCATGAACAAGCCAAATACTGCGTGTTGTACCGTTACAAGTGCGAAACTGCTATGTTGTGACATTCTCGGTAAAGCGCATGCAAGTATCGTGAAACCTTAAAGAACGATGTCATTTAGCGAGATACAGCGTTCTGTACTGTAATAAGTTGGTGAGAAACTGTGAGGTCAAGCAAATATCGTAATTGTGAACGAAACAGTGTAATTGAGCGTCTTTAGATACAAGTGCGAATGTTAGGTTAGGTTGACATATCAACCGTCGTAAAACCGCATTAAACAATGTCACTTAGTGAGATGTAGTGTTTTTCAACATTACAAGTCGGGAACTACGATATCTAATGTGAAAGCGCATGAAACCGTCGTAATCTTGTAGAAAACATTGTAAAGTGGCGAGTAAAACGTTTTCTAACGATAGAAGTGCGAAGGTTAGGTTAGGTTAGGTTAGTTTAAGCTAGGTAGCGTCGTGAAACTACCAAAAACGACGTCATCTAACGAGATAGTGTTGTTTTATAGCGAGTATTAAACTGCGATAGGTGAAATGTTGTGAAAGCACAAAAAACGGTATGAACAAGCCAAATACTGCGTGTTCTACCGTTACAAGTGCGAAACTGCTATATTGTATTGTGATATTCTCGTTAAAGCGCTTGCAAGCATCGTGAAACCTTAAAGAACAATGTCATTTAGCGAGATATAGCGTTCTGTACTGCAATAAGTTGGTGAAAAACTGTGAGGTTATGCAAATATCGTAATTGTGAACAAAACAGTGTAATAGAGCAAAATGGTTGATTGGGCGAGTTGGTGATACATTGCCGCTACATGTTCGTAGCGGCAATGATGGTTTTCTTGCCCAGCATGTCACTAGATGTGGCTGTGAAGTACAATTTGATAAGACAGTAGTTCTCCAAAAGCACAAAGATGAGCGCACAAGGCTTATAATTGAAGCAGCACACATAGCGGAACACGGGGCTTGCGTCAGCAAACCATCAATCGCTTTGTCCGATAAGGAGCTAGCGTTTTTAAACATTAGCAGATGCCGTAGAAGTTAACTAATCAATGTAAAGCACAGTAAGCGATGGTAAGGTAGGGCTGACGCACTAAGATATTCTATCGGTGTTGCCATTTTTGGTCTGTGCTTTGGTGTTATCGTATGTGCCTTGACACTGTATCATCTTTTAGTATATATTTCATATTTTTTCCGAATAAACTTTCAGTTGGTAGTTAGCGCTTGTCCCTGTCTTTCCGTCTGCTTCTACGTTGTGCGCTTCCATTTCATAATTAGTCATGTAATAGAGCGTTTTTAGATACAAGTGCGAATGTTAGGTTAAGATATGAACCGTCGTAAAACCGCATTAATCAATGTCACTTAGTGAGATGCAGTGTTTTTCACCATTACAAGTCGGGAACTGCGATATCTAATGTGAAAGCGCTTGCAAACGTCGTTAGGTTAGGTTAGGTTAGGTTAGGTTAGGTTAGGTTACGTTAGATTAGGTTAGGTTAGGTTAGGTTTGGTTAGGTTAGGTTAGGTTAGGTTAGGGTATGTTAGGTAAGGTTTGGTTAGGTTAGGTTAGGTTAGGTTGGTTTAGGTAAGGTTAGGTTAGGTTAAGATATGAACCGCGCTAAAACCGCATTAAACAATGTCACTTAGTGAGATGCTGTGTTTTTCACCATTACAAGTCGGGAACTGCGATATCTAACGTGAAAGCGCATGAAACCGTCGTAATCTTGTAGAAAACATTGTAAAGTAGCGAATAAAACGTTTTCTAACGATAGAAGTGCGAAGGTTCGGTTAGTTTGAGTTATGTTTAAGCTAGGTAGCGTCGTGAAACCACCAAAAACGACGTCATCTAACGAGATAGTGTTGTTTTAATGCGAGTACAAAACTGCGATAGGTAAAATGTTGTGAAAGCACACAAAACGGCATGAACAAGCCAAATACTGCGTGTTGTACCGTTACAAGTGCGAAACTGCTATATTATTATATTCTCGTTAAAGCGCATGCAAGCATCGTGAAACCTTAAAGAACGATGTCATTTAGCGAGATACAGCGTTCTGTACTGCAATAAGTTGGTGAAAAACTGTGAGGTTATGCAAATATCCTAGTTGTGAACGAAACAGTGTAATAGAGCGTTTTTTAATACAAGTGCGAATGTTAGGTTAGGTTAAGATATGAACCGTCGTAAAACCGCATTAAACAATGTCACTTAGTGAGATGCAGTGTTTTTCACCATTACAAGTCGGGAACTGCGATATCTAATGTGAAAGCGCTTGCAAACGTCGTTAGGTTAGGTTAGGTTAGGTTAGGTTACGTTAGGTTAGGTTAGGTTAGGTTAGGTTTGGTTAGGTTAGGTTAGGTTAGGTTAGGGTATGTTAGGTAAGGTTTGGTTAGGTTAGGTTAGGTTAGGTTGGTTTAGGTAAGGTTAGGTTAGGTTAAGATATGAACCGCGCTGAAACCGCATTAAACATGTCACTTAGTGAGATGCTGTGTTTTTCACCATTACAAGTCGGGAACTGCGATATCTAATGTGAAAGCGCATGAAACCGTCGTAATCTTGTAGAAAAGATTGTAAAGTAGCGAATAAAACGTTTTCTAACGATAGAAGTGCGAAGGTTCGGTTAGTTTGAGCTAGGTAGCGTCGTGAAACCACCAAAAACGATGTCATCTAACGAGATAGTGTTGTTTTATTGCGAGTACGAAACTGCGATAGGTGAAATATTGGGAAAGCACGCAAAATGGCATGAACTAGCCAGATACTGCGTCTTGTGCCGTTACAAGTGCGAAACTGCTATATCGTGATATTCTCGTTAAAGCGCATGCAAGCATCGTGAAACCTTAAAGAACAATGTCATTTAGCGAGATACAGCGTTCTGTACTGCAATAAGTTGGTGAAAAACTGTGAGGTTATGCAAATATCGTAATTGTGAACGAAACAGTGTAATAGAGCGTTTTTTAATACAAGTGCGAATGTTAGGTTAGGTTAAGATATGAACCGTCGTAAAACCGCATTAAACAATGTCACTTAGTGAGATGCAGTGTTTTTCACCAATACAAGTTGGGAACTGCGATATCTAGTGTGAAAGCGCTTGAAACCGTCGTAATGTTGTAGAAAGCAATGTAAAGTAGCGAGTAAAACGTTTTCTAACGATAGAAGTGCGAAGGTTATGTTAGGTTGAGTTATGTTAGTTTAAGCTAGGTAGCGTCGTGAAACCACCAAAAACGACGTCATCTAACGAGATAGTGTTGTTTTATTGCGAGTACAAAACTGCGATAGGTAAAATGTGAAAGCACACAAAACGGCATGAACAAGCCAAATACTGCGTGTTGTACCGTTACAAGTGCGAAACTGCTATGTTGTGACATTCTCGGTAAAGCGCATGCAAGTATCGTGAAACCTTAAAGAACGATGTCATTTAGCGAGATACAGCGTTCTGTACTGTAATAAGTTGGTGAGAAACTGTGAGGTCAAGCAAATATCGTAATTGTGAACGAAACAGTGTAATTGAGCGTCTTTAGATACAAGTGCGAATGTTAGGTTAGGTTGACATATCAACCGTCGTAAAACCGCATTAAACAATGTCACTTAGTGAGATGTAGTGTTTTTCAACATTACAAGTCGGGAACTACGATATCTAATGTGAAAGCGCATGAAACCGTCGTAATCTTGTAGAAAACATTGTAAAGTGGCGAGTAAAACGTTTTCTAACGATAGAAGTGCGAAGGTTAGGTTAGGTTAGGTTAGTTTAAGCTAGGTAGCGTCGTGAAACTACCAAAAACGACGTCATCTAACGAGATAGTGTTGTTTTATAGCGAGTATTAAACTGCGATAGGTGAAATGTTGTGAAAGCACAAAAAACGGCATGAACAAGCCAAATACTGCGTGTTCTACCGTTACAAGTGCGAAACTGCTATATTGTATTGTGATATTCTCGTTAAAGCGCTTGCAAGCATCGTGAAACCTTAGAGAACAATGTCATTTAGCGAGATATAGCGTTCTGTACTGCAATAAGTTGGTGAAAAACTGTGAGGTTATGCAAATATCGTAATTGTGAACAAAACAGTGTAATAGAGCGTTTTTAGATACAAGTGCGAATGTTAGGTTAGGTTAAGATATGAACCGTCGTAAAACCGCATTAAACAATGTCAATTACTGAGATGCAGTGTTTTTCACCATTAAAAGTGGGGAACTGCGATATTTAATGTGAAAGCGCTTGCAACCGTCGTTAGGTTAGGCTAGGTTAGGTTAGGTTAGGTTAGGTTTGGTTAGGTTAGGTTAGGTTAGGTTAGATTAGGTTAGGTTGGGTTGAGTTGGGTTAGGTTAGGTTAGGTTAGGTTAGGTTAGGTTGGGTTAGGTTAGGTTAGGTTACGTTAGGTTAGGTTAGGTTACGTTAGGTTAGGTTAGGTTAGGTTACGTTAGGTTATGTTAGGTTAGGTTAGGTTACGTTAGGTTAGGTTAGGTCAGGTAAGGTTAGGTTACGTTAGAATAGGTCTGGTTAGGTTACGTTAGGTTAGGTTAAGTTAGGTTAGGTTAGGTTTGGTTAGGTTAGGTTAGGTTAGCTTAGGTTAGGTTAGGTTGGGTTGGGTTGGGTTAGGTTGGGTTGGGTTAGGTTAGGTTAGGTTAGGTAAGGTTAGGTTAGGTTAGGTTAGGTTAAGGTATGAACCGTCGTAAAACCGCATTAAACAATGTCACTTAGTGAGATGCAGTGTTTTTCACCTTTACAAGTTGGGAACTGTGATATCTAATGTGAAAGCGCTTGAAACCGTCGTAATGTTGTAGAAAGCAATCTAAAGTAGCGAGTAAAACGTTTTCTAACGATAGAAGTGCGAAGGTTATGTTAGGTTGAGTTATGTTAGTTTAAGCTAGGTAGCGTCGTGAAACCACCAAAAACGACGTCTTCTAACGAGATAGTGTTGTTTTATTGCGAGTACGAAACTGCGATAGGTAAAATGTTGTGAAAGCACACAAAACGGCATGAACAAGCCAAATACTGCGTGTTGTACCGTTACAAGTGCGAAACTGCTATGTTGTGACATTCTCGGTAAAGCGCATGCAAGTATCGTGAAACCATAAAGAACGATGTCATTTAGCGAGATACAGCGTTCTGTACTGTAATAAGTTGGTGAGAAACTGTGAGGTCAAGCAAATATCGTAATTGTGAACGAAACAGTGTAATTGAGCGTCTTTAGATACAAGTGCGAATGTTAGGTTAGGTTGACATATCAACCGTCGTAAAACCGCATTAAACAATGTCACTTAGTGAGATGTAGTGTTTTTCAACATTACAAGTCTGGAACTACGATATCTAATGTGAAAGCGCTTGCAACCGTCGTTAGGTTAGGTTAGGTTAGGTTAGGTTAGGTTAGATTAGGTTAGGTTGGGTTGAGTTGGGTTAGGTTAGGTTAGGTTAGGTTAGGTCAGGTTAGGTTAGGTTAGGTTACGTTAGGTTAGGTTAGGTTACGTTAGGTTAGGTTAGGTTAGGTTACGTTAGGTTAGGTTAGGTAAGGATAATTTGGTTAGGTTAGGTAAGGTTAGGTTAGGTTAGGTTAGGTTGGGTTGGGTGTTGTTGGGTTGGGTTGGGTTGGGTTAGGTTGGGTTAGGTTAGGTTAGGTTACATTAGGTTAGGTTAGGTTAGGTTACGTTAGGTTATGTTAGGTTAGGTTAGGTTACGTTAGGTTAGGTTAGGTCAGGTAAGGTTAGGTTACGTTAGAATAGGTTAGGTTAGGTTACATTAGGTTAGGTTAAGTTAGGTTAGGTTAGGTTAGGTTAGGTTAGGTTGGGTAGGGTTAGGTTGGGTTAGGTTAGGTTAGGTTAGGTTGGGTTAGGTTAGTTTAGGTTAGGTTAGGTTAGGTTAGGTTAGGTTGGGTTGGGTTGGGTTAGGTTAGGTTAGGTTAGGTTAAGGTATGAACCGTCGTAAAACCGCATTAAACAATGTCACTTAGTGAGATGCAGTGTTTTTCACTTTTACAAGTTGGGAACTGTGATATCTAATGTGAAAGCGCTTGAAACCGTCGTAATGTTGTAGAAAGCAATGTAAAGTAGCGAGTAAAACGTTTTCTAACAATAGAAGTGCGAAGGTCATGTTAGGTTGAGTTATGTTAGTTTAAGCTATGTAGCGTCGTGAAACTACCAAAAACGACGTCATCTAACGAGATAGTGTTGTTTTATTGCGAGTAATAAACTGCGATAGGTGAAATGTTGTGAATGCACACAAAACGGCATGACCAAGCCAAATACTGCGTGTTCTACCGTTACAAGTGCGAAACTGCTATATTGTGATCTTCCCGTTAAAGCGCATGCAAGCATCGTGAAACCTTAAAGAACAATGTCATTTAGCGAGATACAGCGTTCTGTACTGCAATGAGTTGGTGAAAAACTGTGATGTTATGCAAATATCGTAATTGTGAACGAAACAGTGTAATAGAGCGTTTTTCAATACAAGTACGAATGTTAGGTTAGGTTAAGATATGAACCGTCGTAAAACCGCATTAAACAATGTCACTTAGTGAGATGCAGTGTTTTTCACCATTACAAGTTGGGAACTGCGATATCTAATGTGAAAGCGCTTGCAAACGTCGTTAGGTTAGGTTAGGTGAGGTGAGGTTAGGTTACGTTAGGTTAGGTTTGGTTAGGTTAGGTTAGGTTAGGTTATGTTAGGTTAGGTTGGGTTAGGTTAGGTTAGGTTACGTTAGGTTAAGGTATGAACCGTCGTAAAACCGCAATAAACAATGTCACTTAGTGAGATGCAGTGTTTTTAACCTTTACAAGTTGGGAACTGTGATATCTAATGTGAAAGCGCTTGAAACCGTCGTAATGTTGTAGAAAGCAATGTAAAGTAGCGAGTAAAACGTTTTCTAACGATAGAAGTGCGAAGGTTAGGTTAGGTTAGGTTAGTTTAAGCTAGGTAGCGTCGTGAAACTACCAAAAACGACGTCATCTAACGAGATAGTGTTGTTTTATAGCGAGTATTAAACTGCGATAGGTGAAATGTTGTGAAAGCACAAAAAACGGTATGAACAAGCCAAATACTGCGTGTTCTACCGTTACAAGTGCGAAACTGCTATATTGTATTGTGATATTCTCGTTAAAGCGCTTGCAAGCATCGTGAAACCTTAAAGAACAATGTCATTTAGCGAGATATAGCGTTCTGTACTGCAATAAGTTGGTGAAAAACTGTGAGGTTATGCAAATATCGTAATTGTGAACAAAACAGTGTAATAGAGCAAAATGGTTGATTGGGCGAGTTGGTGATACATTGCCGCTACATGTTCGTAGCGGCAATGATGGTTTTCTTGCCCAGCATGTCACTAGATGTGGCTGTGAAGTACAATTTGATAAGACAGTAGTTCTCCAAAAGCACAAAGATGAGCGCACAAGGCTTATAATTGAAGCAGCACACATAGCGGAACACGGGGCTTGCGTCAGCAAACCATCAATCGCTTTGTCCGATAAGGAGCTAGCGTTTTTAAACATTAGCAGATGCCGTAGAAGTTAACTAATCAATGTAAAGCACAGTAAGCGATGGTAAGGTAGGGCTGACGCACTAAGATATTCTATCGGTGTTGCCATTTTTGGTCTGTGCTTTGGTGTTATCGTATGTGCCTTGACACTGTATCATCTTTTAGTATATATTTCATATTTTTTCCGAATAAACTTTCAGTTGGTAGTTAGCGCTTGTCCCTGTCTTTCCGTCTGCTTCTACGTTGTGCGCTTCCATTTCATAATTAGTCATGTAATAGAGCGTTTTTAGATACAAGTGCGAATGTTAGGTTAAGATATGAACCGTCGTAAAACCGCATTAATCAATGTCACTTAGTGAGATGCAGTGTTTTTCACCATTACAAGTCGGGAACTGCGATATCTAATGTGAAAGCGCTTGCAAACGTCGTTAGGTTAGGTTAGGTTAGGTTAGGTTAGGTTAGGTTACGTTAGATTAGGTTAGGTTAGGTTAGGTTTGGTTAGGTTAGGTTAGGTTAGGTTAGGGTATGTTAGGTAAGGTTTGGTTAGGTTAGGTTAGGTTAGGTTGGTTTAGGTAAGGTTAGGTTAGGTTAAGATATGAACCGCGCTAAAACCGCATTAAACAATGTCACTTAGTGAGATGCTGTGTTTTTCACCATTACAAGTCGGGAACTGCGATATCTAACGTGAAAGCGCATGAAACCGTCGTAATCTTGTAGAAAACATTGTAAAGTAGCGAATAAAACGTTTTCTAACGATAGAAGTGCGAAGGTTCGGTTAGTTTGAGTTATGTTTAAGCTAGGTAGCGTCGTGAAACCACCAAAAACGACGTCATCTAACGAGATAGTGTTGTTTTAATGCGAGTACAAAACTGCGATAGGTAAAATGTTGTGAAAGCACACAAAACGGCATGAACAAGCCAAATACTGCGTGTTGTACCGTTACAAGTGCGAAACTGCTATATTATTATATTCTCGTTAAAGCGCATGCAAGCATCGTGAAACCTTAAAGAACGATGTCATTTAGCGAGATACAGCGTTCTGTACTGCAATAAGTTGGTGAAAAACTGTGAGGTTATGCAAATATCCTAGTTGTGAACGAAACAGTGTAATAGAGCGTTTTTTAATACAAGTGCGAATGTTAGGTTAGGTTAAGATATGAACCGTCGTAAAACCGCATTAAACAATGTCACTTAGTGAGATGCAGTGTTTTTCACCATTACAAGTCGGGAACTGCGATATCTAATGTGAAAGCGCTTGCAAACGTCGTTAGGTTAGGTTAGGTTAGGTTAGGTTACGTTAGGTTAGGTTAGGTTAGGTTAGGTTTGGTTAGGTTAGGTTAGGTTAGGTTAGGGTATGTTAGGTAAGGTTTGGTTAGGTTAGGTTAGGTTAGGTTGGTTTAGGTAAGGTTAGGTTAGGTTAAGATATGAACCGCGCTGAAACCGCATTAAACATGTCACTTAGTGAGATGCTGTGTTTTTCACCATTACAAGTCGGGAACTGCGATATCTAATGTGAAAGCGCATGAAACCGTCGTAATCTTGTAGAAAAGATTGTAAAGTAGCGAATAAAACGTTTTCTAACGATAGAAGTGCGAAGGTTCGGTTAGTTTGAGCTAGGTAGCGTCGTGAAACCACCAAAAACGATGTCATCTAACGAGATAGTGTTGTTTTATTGCGAGTACGAAACTGCGATAGGTGAAATATTGGGAAAGCACGCAAAATGGCATGAACTAGCCAGATACTGCGTCTTGTGCCGTTACAAGTGCGAAACTGCTATATCGTGATATTCTCGTTAAAGCGCATGCAAGCATCGTGAAACCTTAAAGAACAATGTCATTTAGCGAGATACAGCGTTCTGTACTGCAATAAGTTGGTGAAAAACTGTGAGGTTATGCAAATATCGTAATTGTGAACGAAACAGTGTAATAGAGCGTTTTTTAATACAAGTGCGAATGTTAGGTTAGGTTAAGATATGAACCGTCGTAAAACCGCATTAAACAATGTCACTTAGTGAGATGCAGTGTTTTTCACCAATACAAGTTGGGAACTGCGATATCTAGTGTGAAAGCGCTTGAAACCGTCGTAATGTTGTAGAAAGCAATGTAAAGTAGCGAGTAAAACGTTTTCTAACGATAGAAGTGCGAAGGTTATGTTAGGTTGAGTTATGTTAGTTTAAGCTAGGTAGCGTCGTGAAACCACCAAAAACGACGTCATCTAACGAGATAGTGTTGTTTTATTGCGAGTACAAAACTGCGATAGGTAAAATGTGAAAGCACACAAAACGGCATGAACAAGCCAAATACTGCGTGTTGTACCGTTACAAGTGCGAAACTGCTATGTTGTGACATTCTCGGTAAAGCGCATGCAAGTATCGTGAAACCTTAAAGAACGATGTCATTTAGCGAGATACAGCGTTCTGTACTGTAATAAGTTGGTGAGAAACTGTGAGGTCAAGCAAATATCGTAATTGTGAACGAAACAGTGTAATTGAGCGTCTTTAGATACAAGTGCGAATGTTAGGTTAGGTTGACATATCAACCGTCGTAAAACCGCATTAAACAATGTCACTTAGTGAGATGTAGTGTTTTTCAACATTACAAGTCGGGAACTACGATATCTAATGTGAAAGCGCATGAAACCGTCGTAATCTTGTAGAAAACATTGTAAAGTGGCGAGTAAAACGTTTTCTAACGATAGAAGTGCGAAGGTTAGGTTAGGTTAGGTTAGTTTAAGCTAGGTAGCGTCGTGAAACTACCAAAAACGACGTCATCTAACGAGATAGTGTTGTTTTATAGCGAGTATTAAACTGCGATAGGTGAAATGTTGTGAAAGCACAAAAAACGGCATGAACAAGCCAAATACTGCGTGTTCTACCGTTACAAGTGCGAAACTGCTATATTGTATTGTGATATTCTCGTTAAAGCGCTTGCAAGCATCGTGAAACCTTAGAGAACAATGTCATTTAGCGAGATATAGCGTTCTGTACTGCAATAAGTTGGTGAAAAACTGTGAGGTTATGCAAATATCGTAATTGTGAACAAAACAGTGTAATAGAGCGTTTTTAGATACAAGTGCGAATGTTAGGTTAGGTTAAGATATGAACCGTCGTAAAACCGCATTAAACAATGTCAATTACTGAGATGCAGTGTTTTTCACCATTAAAAGTGGGGAACTGCGATATTTAATGTGAAAGCGCTTGCAACCGTCGTTAGGTTAGGCTAGGTTAGGTTAGGTTAGGTTAGGTTTGGTTAGGTTAGGTTAGGTTAGGTTAGATTAGGTTAGGTTGGGTTGAGTTGGGTTAGGTTAGGTTAGGTTAGGTTAGGTTAGGTTGGGTTAGGTTAGGTTAGGTTACGTTAGGTTAGGTTAGGTTACGTTAGGTTAGGTTAGGTTAGGTTACGTTAGGTTATGTTAGGTTAGGTTAGGTTACGTTAGGTTAGGTTAGGTCAGGTAAGGTTAGGTTACGTTAGAATAGGTCTGGTTAGGTTACGTTAGGTTAGGTTAAGTTAGGTTAGGTTAGGTTTGGTTAGGTTAGGTTAGGTTAGCTTAGGTTAGGTTAGGTTGGGTTGGGTTGGGTTAGGTTGGGTTGGGTTAGGTTAGGTTAGGTTAGGTAAGGTTAGGTTAGGTTAGGTTAGGTTAAGGTATGAACCGTCGTAAAACCGCATTAAACAATGTCACTTAGTGAGATGCAGTGTTTTTCACCTTTACAAGTTGGGAACTGTGATATCTAATGTGAAAGCGCTTGAAACCGTCGTAATGTTGTAGAAAGCAATCTAAAGTAGCGAGTAAAACGTTTTCTAACGATAGAAGTGCGAAGGTTATGTTAGGTTGAGTTATGTTAGTTTAAGCTAGGTAGCGTCGTGAAACCACCAAAAACGACGTCTTCTAACGAGATAGTGTTGTTTTATTGCGAGTACGAAACTGCGATAGGTAAAATGTTGTGAAAGCACACAAAACGGCATGAACAAGCCAAATACTGCGTGTTGTACCGTTACAAGTGCGAAACTGCTATGTTGTGACATTCTCGGTAAAGCGCATGCAAGTATCGTGAAACCATAAAGAACGATGTCATTTAGCGAGATACAGCGTTCTGTACTGTAATAAGTTGGTGAGAAACTGTGAGGTCAAGCAAATATCGTAATTGTGAACGAAACAGTGTAATTGAGCGTCTTTAGATACAAGTGCGAATGTTAGGTTAGGTTGACATATCAACCGTCGTAAAACCGCATTAAACAATGTCACTTAGTGAGATGTAGTGTTTTTCAACATTACAAGTCTGGAACTACGATATCTAATGTGAAAGCGCTTGCAACCGTCGTTAGGTTAGGTTAGGTTAGGTTAGGTTAGGTTAGATTAGGTTAGGTTGGGTTGAGTTGGGTTAGGTTAGGTTAGGTTAGGTTAGGTTGGGTTAGGTCAGGTTAGGTTAGGTTAGGTTACGTTAGGTTAGGTTAGGTTACGTTAGGTTAGGTTAGGTTAGGTTACGTTAGGTTAGGTTAGGTAAGGATAATTTGGTTAGGTTAGGTAAGGTTAGGTTAGGTTAGGTTAGGTTGGGTTGGGTGTTGTTGGGTTGGGTTGGGTTGGGTTAGGTTGGGTTAGGTTAGGTTAGGTTACATTAGGTTAGGTTAGGTTAGGTTACGTTAGGTTATGTTAGGTTAGGTTAGGTTACGTTAGGTTAGGTTAGGTCAGGTAAGGTTAGGTTACGTTAGAATAGGTTAGGTTAGGTTACATTAGGTTAGGTTAAGTTAGGTTAGGTTAGGTTAGGTTAGGTTAGGTTGGGTAGGGTTAGGTTGGGTTAGGTTAGGTTAGGTTAGGTTGGGTTAGGTTAGTTTAGGTTAGGTTAGGTTAGGTTAGGTTAGGTTAGGTTGGGTTGGGTTGGGTTAGGTTAGGTTAGGTTAGGTTAAGGTATGAACCGTCGTAAAACCGCATTAAACAATGTCACTTAGTGAGATGCAGTGTTTTTCACTTTTACAAGTTGGGAACTGTGATATCTAATGTGAAAGCGCTTGAAACCGTCGTAATGTTGTAGAAAGCAATGTAAAGTAGCGAGTAAAACGTTTTCTAACAATAGAAGTGCGAAGGTCATGTTAGGTTGAGTTATGTTAGTTTAAGCTATGTAGCGTCGTGAAACTACCAAAAACGACGTCATCTAACGAGATAGTGTTGTTTTATTGCGAGTAATAAACTGCGATAGGTGAAATGTTGTGAATGCACACAAAACGGCATGACCAAGCCAAATACTGCGTGTTCTACCGTTACAAGTGCGAAACTGCTATATTGTGATCTTCCCGTTAAAGCGCATGCAAGCATCGTGAAACCTTAAAGAACAATGTCATTTAGCGAGATACAGCGTTCTGTACTGCAATGAGTTGGTGAAAAACTGTGATGTTATGCAAATATCGTAATTGTGAACGAAACAGTGTAATAGAGCGTTTTTCAATACAAGTACGAATGTTAGGTTAGGTTAAGATATGAACCGTCGTAAAACCGCATTAAACAATGTCACTTAGTGAGATGCAGTGTTTTTCACCATTACAAGTTGGGAACTGCGATATCTAATGTGAAAGCGCTTGCAAACGTCGTTAGGTTAGGTTAGGTGAGGTGAGGTTAGGTTACGTTAGGTTAGGTTTGGTTAGGTTAGGTTAGGTTAGGTTATGTTAGGTTAGGTTGGGTTAGGTTAGGTTAGGTTACGTTAGGTTAAGGTATGAACCGTCGTAAAACCGCAATAAACAATGTCACTTAGTGAGATGCAGTGTTTTTAACCTTTACAAGTTGGGAACTGTGATATCTAATGTGAAAGCGCTTGAAACCGTCGTAATGTTGTAGAAAGCAATGTAAAGTAGCGAGTAAAACGTTTTCTAACGATAGAAGTGCGAAGGTCATGTTAGGTTGAGATATGTTAGTTTAAGCTAGGTAGCGTCGTGAAACTACCAAAAACAACGTCATCTAACGAGATAGTGTTGTTTTATTGCGAGTACGAAACTGCGATAGGTGAAATGTTGTGAAAGCACACAAAACGGCATGAACAAGCCAAATACTGCGTGTTGTACCGTTACAAGTGCGAAACTGCTATGTTGTGATAATCTCGTTAAAGCGCATGCAAGCATCGTGAAACCTTAAAGAACGATGTCATTTAGCGAGATACAGCGTTCTGTACTGCAATAAGTTGGTGAAAAACTGTGAGGTTATGCAAATATCCTAATTGTGAACGAAACAGTGTAATAGAGCGTTTTTTAATACAAGTGCGAATGTTAGGTTAGGTTAAGATATGAACCGTCGTAAAACCGCATTAAACAATGTCACTTAGGGAGATGCAGTGTTTTTCACCATTACAAGTCGGGAACTGCGATATCTAATGTGAAAGCGCTTGCAAACGTCGTTAGGTTAGGTTAGGTTAGGTTACGTTAGGTTAGGTTAGGTTAGGTTAGGTTTGGTTAGGTTAGGTTAGGTTAGGGTATGTTAGGTAAGGTTTGGTTAGGTTAGGTTAGGTTAGGTTGGTTTAGGTAAGGTTAGGTTAGGTTAAGATATGAACCGCGCTGAAACCGCATTAAACATGTCACTTAGTGAGATGCTGTGTTTTTCACCATTACAAGTCGGGAACTGCGATATCTAATGTGAAAGCGCCTGAAACCGTCGTAATCTTGTAGAAAAGATTGTAAAGTAGCGAATAACACGTTTTCTAACGATAGAAGTGCGAAGGTTCGGTTAGTTTGAGCTAGGTAGCGTCGTGAAACCACCAAAAACGATGTCATCTAACGAGATAGTGTTTTATTGCGAGTACGAAACTGCGATAGGTGAAATATTGGGAAAACACGCAAAATGGCATGAACTAGCCAGATACTGCGTCTTGTGCCGTTACAAGTGCGAAACTGCTATATTGTGATATTCTCGTTAAAGCGCATGCAAGCATCGTGAAACCTTAAAGAACAATGTCATTTAGCGAGATACAGCGTTCTGTACTGCAATAAGTTGGTGAAAAACTGTGAGGTTATGCAAATATCGTAATTGTGAACGAAACAGTGTAATAGAGCGTTTTTCAATACAAGTACGAATGTTAGGTTAGGTTAAGATATGAACCGTCGTAAAACCGCATTAAACAATGTCACTTAGTGAGATGCAGTGTTTTTCACCATTACAAGTTGGGAACTGCGATATCTAATGTGAAAGCGCTTGCAAACGTCGTTAGGTTAGGTTAGGTTAGGTTAGGTTAGGTTACGTTAGGTTAGGTTTGGTTAGGTTAGGTTAGGTTAGGTTATGTTAGGTTAGGTTGGGTTAGGTTAGGTAAGGTTACGTTAGGTTAAGGTATGAACCGTCGTAAAACCGCAATAAACAATGTCACCTAGTGAGATGCAGTGTTTTTCACCTTTACAAGTTGGGAACTGCGATATCTAATGTGAAAGCGCTTGAAACCGTCGTAATGTTGTAGAAAGCAATGTAAAGTAGCGAGTAAAACGTTTTCTAACGATAGAAGTGCGAAGGTTATGTTAGTTAGTTATGGTTGAGTTATGTTAGTTTAAGCTAGGTAGCGTCGTGAAACCACCAAAAACGACGTCATCTAACGAGATAGTGTTGTTTTATTGCGAGTACGAAACTGCGATAGGTAAAATGTTGTGAAAGCACACAAAACGGCATGAACAAGCCAAATACTGCGTGTTGTACCGTTACAAGTGCGAAACTGCTATGTTGTGACATTCTCGGTAAAGCGCATGCAAGTATCGTGAAACCTTAAAGAACGATGTCATTTAGCGAGATACAGCGTTCTGTACTGTAATAAGTTGGTGAGAAACTGTGAGGTCAAGCAAATATCGTAATTGTGAACGAAACAGTGTAATTGAGCGTCTTTAGATACAAGTGCGAATGTTAGGTTAGGTTGACATATCAACCGTCGTAAAACCGCATTAAACAATGTCACTTAGTGCGATGTAGTGTTTTTCAACATTACAAGTCGGGAACTACGATATCTAATGTGAAAGCGCATGAAACCGTCGTAATCTTGTAGAAAACATTGTAAAGTGGCGAGTAAAACGTTTTCTAACGATAGAAGTGCGAAGGTTAGGTTAGGTTAGGTTAGTTTAAGCTAGGTAGCGTCGTGAAACTACCAAAAACGACGTCATCTAACGAGATAGTGTTGTTTTATAGCGAGTATTAAACTGCGATAGGTGAAATGTTGTGAAAGCACAAAAAACGGCATGAACAAGCCAAATACTGCGTGTTCTACCGTTACAAGTGCGAAACTGCTATATTGTATTGTGATATTCTCGTTAAAGCGCTTGCAAGCATCGCGAAACCTTAAAGAACAATGTCATTTAGCGAGATATAGCGTTCTGTACTGCAATAAGTTGGTGAAAAACTGTGAGGTTATGCAAATATCGTAATTGTGAACAAAACAGTGTAATAGAGCGTTTTTAGATACAAGTGCGAATGTTAGGTTAGGTTAAGATATGAACCGTCGTAAAACCGCATTAAACAATGTCAATTACTGAGATGCAGTGTTTTTCACCATTAAAAGTGGGGAACTGCGATATTTAATGTGAAAGCGCTTGCAACCGTCGTTAGGTTAGGCTAGGTTAGGTTAGGTTAGGTTAGGTTAGGTTAGGTTTGGTTAGGTTAGGTTAGGTTAGGTTAGATTAGGTTAGGTTGGGTTGAGTTGGGTTAGGTTAGGTTAGGTTAGGTTAGGTTGGGTTAGGTTAGGTTAGGTTACGTTAGGTTAGGTTACGTTAGGTTAGGTTAGGTTAGGTTACGTTAGGTTATGTTAGGTTAGGTTAGGTTACGTTAGGTTAGGTTAGGTCAGGTAAGGTTAGGTTACGTTAGAATAGGTCTGGTTAGGTTACGTTAGGTTAGGTTAAGTTAGGTTAGGTTAGGTTTGGTTAGGTTAGGTTAGGTTAGCTTAGGTTAGGTTAGGTTGGGTTGGGTTGGGTTAGGTTGGGTTGGGTTAGGTTAGGTTAGGTTAGGTTAGGTAAGGTTAGGTTAGGTTAGGTTAGGTTAGGTTAGGTTAAGGTATGAACCGTCGTAAAACCGCATTAAACAATGTCACTTAGTGAGATGCAGTGTTTTTCACCTTTACAAGTTGGGAACTGTGATATCTAATGTGAAAGCGCTTAAAACCGTCGTAATGTTGTAGAAAGCAATGTAAAGTAGCGAGTAAAACGTTTTCTAACGATAGAAGTGCGAAGGTTATGTTAGGTTGAGTTATGTTAGTTTAAGCTAGGTAGCGTCGTGAAACCACCAAAAACGACGTCTTCTAACGAGATAGTGTTGTTTTATTGCGAGTACGAAACTGCGATAGGTGAAATGTTGTGAAGGCACACAAAACGGCATGAACAAGCCAAATACTGCGTGTTGTACCGTTACAAGTGCGAAACTGCTATGTTGTGATATTCTCGTTAAAGCGCATGCAAGCATCGTGAAACCTTAAAGAACGATGTCATTTAGCGAGATACAGCGTTCTGTACTGCAATGAGTTGGTGAAAAACTGTGATGTTATGCAAATATCGTAATTGTGAACGAAACAGTGTAATAGAGCGTTTTTCAATACAAGTGCGAATGTTAGGTTAGGTTAAGATATGAACCGTCGTAAAACCGCATTAAACAATGTCACTTAGTGAGATGCAGTGTTTTTCACCATTACAAGTCGGGAACTGCGATATCTAATGTGAAAGCGCTTGCAAACGTCGTTAGGTTAGGTTAGGTTAGGTTAGGTTAGGTTAGGTTACGTTAGGTTAGGTTAGGTTAGGTTTGGTTAGGTTAGGTTAGGTTAGGTTAGGTTAGGGTATGTTAGGTAAGGTTTGGTTAGGTTAGGTTAGGTTAGGTTGGTTTAGGTAAGGTTAGGTTAGGTTAAGATATGAACCGCGCTAAAACCGCATTAAACAATGTCACTTAGTGAGATGCTGTGTTTTTCACCATTACAAGTCGGGAACTGCGATATCTAATGTGAAAGCGCATGAAACCGTCGTAATCTTGTAGAAAACATTGTAAAGTAGCGAATAAAACGTTTTCTAACGATAGAAGTGCGAAGGTTAGCTTGAGTTATGTTAGTTTAAGCTATGTAGCGTCGTGAAACTACCAAAAACGACGTCATCTAACGAGATAGTGTTGTTTTATTGCGAGTAATAAACTGCGATAGGTGAAATGTTGTGAATGCACACAAAACGGCATGAACAAGCCAAATACTGCGTGTTCTACCGTTACAAGTGCGAAACTGCTATATTGTGATATTCCCGTTAAAGCGCATGCAAGCATCGTGAAACCTTAAAGAACAATGTCATTTAGCGAGATACAGCGTTCTGTACTGCAATGAGTTGGTGAAAAACTGTGATGTTATGCAAATATCGTAATTGTGAACGAAACAGTGTAATAGAGCGTTTTTCAATACAAGTACGAATGTTAGGTTAGGTTAAGATATGAACCGTCGTAAAACCGCATTAAACAATGTCACTTAGTGAGATGCAGTGTTTTTCACCATTACAAGTTGGGAACTGCGATATCTAATGTGAAAGCGCTTGCAAACGTCGTTAGGTTAGGTTAGGTGAGGTGAGGTTAGGTTACGTTAGGTTAGGTTTGGTTAGGTTATGTTAGGTTAGGTTGGGTTAGGTTAGGTTAGGTTACGTTAGGTTAAGGTATGAACCGTCGTAAAACCGCAATAAACAATGTCACTTAGTGAGATGCAGTGTTTTTCACCTTTACAAGTTGGGAACTGCGATATCTAATGTGAAAGCGCTTGAAACCGTCGTAATGTTGTAGAAAGCAATGTAAAGTAGCGAGTAAAACGTTTTTTAACGATAGAAGTGCGAAGGTTATGTTAGGTTGAGTTATGTTAGTTTAAGCTAGGTAGCGTCGTGAAACCACCAAAAACGACGTCTTCTAACGAGATAGTGTTGTTTTATTGCGAGTACGAAACTGCGATAGGTAAAATGTTGTGAAAGCACACAAAACGGCATGAACAAGCCAAATACTGCGTGTTGTACCGTTACAAGTGCGAAACTGCTATGTTGTGACATTCTCGGTAAAGCGCATGCAAGTATCGTGAAACCTTAAAGAACGATGTCATTTAGCGAGATACAGCGTTCTGTACAGTAATAAGTTGGTGAGAAACTGTGAGGTCAAGCAAATATCGTAATTGTGAACGAAACAGTGTAATTGAGCGTCTTTAGATACAAGTGCGAATCTTAGGTTAGGTTGACATATCAACCGTCGTAAAACCGCATTAAACAATGTCACTTAGTGAGATGTAGTGTTTTTCAACATTACAAGTCGGGAACTACGATATCTAATGTGAAAGCGCTTGCAACCGTCATTAGGTTAGGTTAGGTTAGGTTAGGTTAGGTTAGGTTAGATTAGGTTAGGTTGGGTTGGGTTGAGTTGGGTTAGGTTAGGTTAGGTTAGGTTAGGTTGGGTTAGGTCAGGTTAGGTTAGGTTAGGTTACGTTAGGTTAGGTTAGGTTACGTTAGGTTAGGTTAGGTTAGGTTACGTTAGGTTAGGTTAGGTAAGGATAATTTGGTTAGGTTAGGTAAGGTTAGGTTAGGTTAGGTTAGGTTGGGTTGGGTGTTGTTGGGTTGGGTTGGGTTAGGTTGGGTTAGGTTAGGTTAGGTTACATTAGGTTAGGTTAGGTTAGGTTACGTTAGGTTATGTTAGGTTAGGTTAGGTTAGGTTAGGTTAGGTCAGGTAAGGTTAGGTTACGTTAGAATAGGTTAGGTTAGGTTACGTTAGGTTAGGTTAAGTTAGGTTAGGTTAGGTTAGGTTAGGTTGGGTTAGGTTGGGTTAGGCTAGGTTAGGTTAGGTTGGGTTAGGTTAGTTTAGGTTAGGTTAGGTTAGGTTAGGTTGGGTTGGGTTGGGTTAGGTTAGGTTAGGTTAGGTAAGGTTAGGTTAGGTTAGGTTAGGTTAGGTTAAGGTATGAACCGTCGTAAAACCGCATTAAACAATGTCACTTAGTGAGATGCAGTGTTTTTCACCTTTACAAGTTGGGAACTGTGATATCTAATGTGAAAGCGCTTGAAACCGTCGTAATGTTGTAGAAAGCAATGTAAAGTAGCGAGTAAAACGTTTTCTAACAATAGAAGTGCGAAGGTCATGTTAGGTTGAGTTATGTTAGTTTAAGCTAGGTAGCGTCGTGAAACTACCAAAAACAACGTCATCTAACGAGATAGTGTTGTTTTATTGCGAGTACGTAACTGCGATAGGTGAAATGTTGTGAAAGCACACAAAACGGCATGAACAAGCCAAATACTGCGTGTTGTACCGTTACAAGTGCGAAACTGCTATGTTGTGATATTCTCGTTAAAGCGCATGAAAGCATCGTGAAACCTTAAAGAACGATGTCATTTAGCGAGATACAGCGCTCTGTACTGCAATAAGTTGGTGAAAAACTGTGAGGTTATGCAAATATCCTAATTGTGAACGAAACAGTGTTATAGAGCGTTTTTTAATACAAGTGCGAATGTTAGGTTAGGTTAAGATATGAACCGTCGTAAAACCGCATTAATCAATGTCACTTAGTGAGATGCAGTGTTTTTCACCATTACAAGTCGGGAACTGCGATATCTAATGTGAAAGCGCTTGCAAACGTCGTTAGGTTAGGTTAGGTTAGGTTAGGTTAGGTTAGGTTACGTTAGGTTAGGTTAGGTTAGGTTAGGTTTGGTTAGGTTAGGTTAGGTTAGGTTAGGGTATGTTAGGTAAGGTTTGGTTAGGTTAGGTTAGGTTAGGTTGGTTTAGGTAAGGTTAGGTTAGGTTAAGGTATGAACCGTCGTAAAACCGCAATAAACAATGTCACCTAGTGAGATGCAGTGTTTTTCACCTTTACAAGTTGGGAACTGCGATATCTAATGTGAAAGCGCTTGAAACCGTCGTAATGTTGTAGAAAGCAATGTAAAGTAGCGAGTAAAACGTTTTCTAACGATAGAAGTGCGAAGGTCATGTTAGGTTGAGATATGTTAGTTTAAGCTAGGTAGCGTCGTGAAACTACCAAAAACAACGTCATCTAACGAGATAGTGTTGTTTTATAGGGAGTATTAAACTGCGATAGGTGAAATGTTGTGAAAGCACAAAAAACGGCATGAACAAGCCAAATACTGCGTGTTCTACCGTTACAAGTGCGAAACTGCTATATTGTATTGTGATATTCTCGTTAAAGCGCATGCAAGCATCGTGAAACCTTAAAGAACAATGTCATTTAGCGAGATATAGCGTTCTGTACTGCAATAAGTTGGTGAAAAACTGTGAGGTTATGCAAATATCGTAATTGTGAACAAAACAGTGTAATAGAGCGTTTTTAGATACAAGTGCGAATGTTAGGTTAGGTTAAGATATGAACCGTCGTAAAACCGCATTAAACAATGTCAATTACTGAGATGCAGTGTTTTTCACCATTAAAAGTGGGGAACTGCGATATTTAATGTGAAAGCGCTTGCAACCGTCGTTAGGTTAGGCTAGGTTAGGTTAGGTTAGGTTAGGTTAGGTTAGGTTTGGTTAGGTTAGGTTAGGTTAGGTTAGATTAGGTTAGGTTGGGTTGAGTTGGGTTAGGTTAGGTTAGGTTAGGTTAGGTTGGGTTAGGTTAGGTTAGGTTACGTTAGGTTAGGTTAGGTTACGTTAGGTTAGGTTAGGTTAGGTTACGTTAGGTTATGTTAGGTTAGGTTAGGTTACGTTAGGTTAGGTTAGGTCAGGTAAGGTTAGGTTACGTTAGAATAGGTTAGGTTAGGTTACGTTAGGTTAGGTTAAGTTAGGTTAGGTTAGGTTTGGTTAGGTTAGGTTAGGTTAGCTTAGGTTAGGTTAGGTTGGGTTGGGTTGGGTTAGGTTGGGTTGGGTTAGGTTAGGTTAGGTTAGGTTAGGTAAGGTTAGGTTAGGTTAGGTTAGGTTAAGGTATGAACCGTCGTAAAACCGCATTAAACAATGTCACTTAGTGAGATGCAGTGTTTTTCACCTTTACAAGTTGGGAACTGTGATATCTAATGTGAAAGCGCTTGAAACCGTCGTAATGTGGTAGAAAGCAATGTAAAGTAGCGAGTAAAACGTTTTCTAACGATAGAAGTGCGAAGGTCATGTTAGGTTGAGTTATGTTAGTTTAAGCTAGGTAGCGTCGTGAAACTACCAAAAACAACGTCATCTAACGAGATAGTGTTGTTTTATTGCGAGTACGAAACTGCGATAGGTGAAATGTTGTGAAGGCACACAAAACGGCATGAACAAGCCAAATACTGCGTGTTGTACCGTTACAAGTGCGAAACTGCTATGTTGTGATATTCTCGTTAAAGCGCATGCAAGCATCGTGAAACCTTAAAGAACGATGTCATTTAGCGAGATACAGCGTTCTGTACTGCAATAAGTTGGTGAAAAACTGTGAGGTTATGCAAATATCCTAATTGTGAACGAAACAGTGTAATAGAGCGTTTTTTAATACAAGTGCGAATGTTAGGTTAGGTTAAGATATGAACCGTCGTAAAACCGCATTAAACAATGTCACTTAGTGAGATGCAGTGTTTTTCACCATTACAAGTCGGGAACTGCGATATCTAATGTGAAAGCGCTTGCAAACGTCGTTAGGTTAGGTTAGGTTAGGTTAGGTTAGGTTAGGTTAGGTTAGGTTAGGTTACGTTAGGTTAGGTTAGGTTAGGTTTGGTTAGGTTAGGTTAGGTTAGGTTAGGTTAGGGTATGTTAGGTAAGGTTTGGTTAGGTTAGGTTAGGTTAGGTTGGTTTAGGTAAGGTTAGGTTAGGTTAAGATATGAACCGCGCTAAAACCGCATTAAACAATGTCACTTAGTGAGATGCTGTGTTTTTCACCATTACAAGTCGGGAACTGCGATATCTAATGTGAAAGCGCATGAAACCGTCGTAATCTTGTAGAAAACATTGTAAAGTAGCGAATAAAACGTTTTCTAACGATAGAAGTGCGAAGGTTAGCTTGAGTTATGTTAGTTTAAGCTAGGTAGCGTCGTGAAACCACCAAAAACGACGTCTTCTAACGAGATAGTGTTGTTTTATTGCGAGTACGAAACTGCGATAGGTAAAATGTTGTGAAAGCACACAAAACGGCATGAACAAGCCAAATACTGCGTGTTGTACCGTTACAAGTGCGAAACTGCTATGTTGTGACATTCTCGGTAAAGCGCATGCAAGTATCGTGAAACCTTAAAGAACGATGTCATTTAGCGAGATACAGCGTTCTGTACAGTAATAAGTTGGTGAGAAACTGTGAGGTCAAGCAAATATCGTAATTGTGAACGAAACAGTGTAATTGAGCGTCTTTAGATACAAGTGCGAATGTTAGGTTAGGTTGACATATCAACCGTCGTAAAACCGCATTAAACAATGTCACTTAGTGAGATGTAGTGTTTTTCAACATTACAAGTCGGGAACTACGATATCTAATGTGAAAGCGCTTGCAACCGTCATTAGGTTAGGTTAGGTTAGGTTAGGTTAGGTTAGGTTAGATTAGGTTAGGTTGGGTTGGGTTGAGTTGGGTTAGGTTAGGTTAGGTTAGGTTAGGTTGGGTTAGGTCAGGTTAGGTTAGGTTAGGTTACGTTAGGTTAGGTTAGGTTACGTTAGGTTAGGTTAGGTTAGGTTACGTTAGGTTAGGTTAGGTAAGGATAATTTGGTTAGGTTAGGTAAGGTTAGGTTAGGTTAGGTTAGGTTGGGTTGGGTGTTGTTGGGTTGGGTTGGGTTAGGTTGGGTTAGGTTAGGTTAGGTTACATTAGGTTAGGTTAGGTTAGGTTACGTTAGGTTATGTTAGGTTAGGTTAGGTTACGTTAGGTTAGGTTAGGTCAGGTAAGGTTAGGTTACGTTAGAATAGGTTAGGTTAGGTTACGTTAGGTTAGGTTAAGTTAGGTTAGGTTAGGTTAGGTTAGGTTGGGTTAGGTTGGGTTAGGTTAGGTTAGGTTAGGTTGGGTTAGGTTAGTTTAGGTTAGGTTAGGTTAGGTTAGGTTGGGTTGGGTTGGGTTAGGTTAGGTTAGGTAAGGTTAGGTTAGGTTAGGTTAGGTTAGGTTAAGGTATGAACCGTCGTAAAACCGCATTAAACAATGTCACTTAGTGAGATGCAGTGTTTTTCACCTTTACAAGTTGGGAACTGTGATATCTAATGTGAAAGCGCTTGAAACCGTCGTAATGTTGTAGAAAGCAATGTAAAGTAGCGAGTAAAACGTTTTCTAACAATAGAAGTGCGAAGGTCATGTTAGGTTGAGTTATGTTAGTTTAAGCTAGGTAGCGTCGTGAAACTACCAAAAACAACGTCATCTAACGAGATAGTGTTGTTTTATTGCGAGTACGTAACTGCGATAGGTGAAATGTTGTGAAAGCACACAAAACGGCATGAACAAGCCAAATACTGCGTGTTGTACCGTTACAAGTGCGAAACTGCTATGTTGTGATATTCTCGTTAAAGCGCATGAAAGCATCGTGAAACCTTAAAGAACGATGTCATTTAGCGAGATACAGCGCTCTGTACTGCAATAAGTTGGTGAAAAACTGTGAGGTTATGCAAATATCCTAATTGTGAACGAAACAGTGTTATAGAGCGTTTTTTAATACAAGTGCGAATGTTAGGTTAGGTTAAGATATGAACCGTCGTAAAACCGCATTAATCAATGTCACTTAGTGAGATGCAGTGTTTTTCACCATTACAAGTCGGGAACTGCGATATCTAATGTGAAAGCGCTTGCAAACGTCGTTAGGTTAGGTTAGGTTAGGTTAGGTTAGGTTACGTTAGGTTAGGTTAGGTTAGGTTAGGTTTGGTTAGGTTAGGTTAGGTTAGGTTAGGGTATGTTAGGTAAGGTTTGGTTAGGTTAGGTTAGGTTAGGTTGGTTTAGGTAAGGTTAGGTTAGGTTAAGATATGAACCGCGCTAAAACCGCATTAAACAATGTCACTTAGTGAGATGCTGTGTTTTTCACCATTACAAGTCGGGAACTGCGATATCTAACGTGAAAGCGCATGAAACCGTCGTAATCTTGTAGAAAACATTGTAAAGTAGCGAATAAAACGTTTTCTAACGATAGAAGTGCGAAGGTTCGGTTAGTTTGAGTTATGTTAGTTTAAGCTAGGTAGCGTCGTGAAACCACCAAAAACGACGTCATCTAACGAGATAGTGTTGTTTTAATGCGAGTACAAAACTGCGATAGGTAAAATGTTGTGAAAGCACACAAAACGGCATGAACAAGCCAAATACTGCGTGTTGTACCGTTACAAGTGCGAAACTGCTATGTTGTGATATTCTCGTTAAAGCGCATGCAAGCATCGTGAAACCTTAAAGAACGATATCATTTAGCGAGATACAGCGTTCTGTACTGCAATAAGTTGGTGAAAAACTGTGAGGTTATGCAAATATCCTAATTGTGAACGAAACAGTGTAATAGAGCGTTTTTTAATACAAGTGCGAATGTTAGGTTAGGTTAAGATATGAACCGTCGTAAAACCGCATTAAACAATGTCACTTAGTGAGATGCAGTGTTTTTCACCATTACAAGTCGGGAACTGCGATATCTAATGTGAAAGCGCTTGCAAACGTCGTTAGGTTAGGTTAGGTTAGGTTAGGTTACGTTAGGTTAGGTTAGGTTAGGTTAGGTTTGGTTAGGTTAGGTTAGGTTAGGTTAGGGTATGTTAGGTAAAGTTTGGTTAGGTTAGGTTAGGTTAGGTTGGTTTAGGTAAGGTTAGGTTAGGTTAAGATATGAACCGCGCTGAAACCGCATTAAACATGTCACTTAGTGAGATGCTGTGTTTTTCACCATTACAAGTCGGGAACTGCGATATCTAATGTGAAAGCGCATGAAACCGTCGTAATCTTGTAGAAAAGATTGTAAAGTAGCGAATAAAACGTTTTCTAACGATAGAAGTGCGAAGGTTCGGTTAGTTTGAGCTAGGTAGCGTCGTGAAACCACCAAAAACGATGTCATCTAACGAGATAGTGTTGTTTTATTGCGAGTACGAAACTGCGATAGGTGAAATATTGGGAAAGCACGCAAAATGGCATGAACTAGCCAGATACTGCGTCTTGTGCCGTTACAAGTGCGAAACTGCTATATTGTGATATTCTCGTTAAAGCGCATGCAAGCATCGTGAAACCTTAAAGAACAATGTCATTTAGCGAGATACAGCGTTCTGTACTGCAATAAGTTGGTGAAAAACTGTGAGGTTATGCAAATATCGTAATTGTGAACGAAACAGTGTAATAGAGCGTTTTTCAATACAAGTACGAATGTTAGGTTAGGTTAAGATATGAACCGTCGTAAAACCGCATTAAACAATGTCACTTAGTGAGATGCAGTGTTTTTCACCATTACAAGTTGGGAACTGCGATATCTAATGTGAAAGCGCTTGCAAACGTCGTTAGGTTAGGTTAGGTTAGGTTAGGTTAGGTTACGTTAGGTTAGGTTTGGTTAGGTTATGTTAGGTTAGGTTATGTTAGGTTAGGTTGGGTTAGGTTAGGTTAGGTTACGTTAGGTTAAGGTATGAACCGTCGTAAAACCGCAATAAACAATGTCACCTAGTGAGATGCAGTGTTTTTCACCTTTACAAGTTGGGAACTGCGATATCTAGTGTGAAAGCGCTTGAAACCGTCGTAATGTTGTAGAAAGCAATGTAAAGTAGCGAGTAAAACGTTTTCTAACGATAGAAGTGCGAAGGTTATGTTAGGTTGAGTTATGTTAGTTTAAGCTAGGTAGCGTCGTGAAACCACCAAAAACGACGTCATCTAACGAGATAGTGTTGTTTTATTGCGAGTACGAAACTGCGATAGGCAAAATGTTGTGAAAGCACACAAAACGGCATGAACAAGCCAAATACTGCGTGTTGTACCGTTACAAGTGCGAAACTGCTATGTTGTGACATTCTCGGTAAAGCGCATGCAAGTATCGTGAAACCTTAAAGAACGATGTCATTTAGCGAGATACAGCGTTCTGTACTGTAATAAGTTGGTGAGAAACTGTGAGGTCAAGCAAATATCGTAATTGTGAACGAAACAGTGTAATTGAGCGTCTTTAGATACAAGTGCGAATGTTAGGTTAGGTTGACATATCAACCGTCGTAAAACCGCATTAAACAATGTCACTTAGTGAGATGTAGTGTTTTTCAACATTACAAGTCGGGAACTACGATATCTAATGTGAAAGCGCATGAAACCGTCGTAATCTTGTAGAAAACATTGTAAAGTGGCGAGTAAAACGTTTTCTAACGATAGAAGTGCGAAGGTTAGGTTAGGTTAGGTTAGTTTAAGCTAGGTAGCGTCGTGAAACTACCAAAAACGACGTCATCTAACGAGATAGTGTTGTTTTATAGCGAGTATTAAACTGCGATAGGTGAAATGTTGTGAAAGCACAAAAAACGGCATGAACAAGCCAAATACTGCGTGTTCTACCGTTACAAGTGCGAAACTGCTATATTGTATTGTGATATTCTCGTTAAAGCGCTTGCAAGCATCGTGAAACCTTAAAGAACAATGTCATTTAGCGAGATATAGCGTTCTGTACTGCAATAAGTTGGTGAAAAACTGTGAGGTTATGCAAATATCGTAATTGTGAACAAAACAGTGTAATAGAGCGTTTTTAGATACAAGTGCGAATGTTAGGTTAGGTTAAGATATGAACCGTCGTAAAACCGCATTAAACAATGTCAATTACTGAGATGCAGTGTTTTTCACCATTAAAAGTGGGGAACTGCGATATTTAATGTGAAAGCGCTTGCAACCGTCGTTAGGTTAGGCTAGGTTAGGTTAGGTTAGGTTAGGTTAGGTTTGGTTAGGTTAGGTTAGGTTAGGTTAGATTAGGTTAGGTTGGGTTGAGTTGGGTTAGGTTAGGTTAGGTTAGGTTAGGTTGGGTTAGGTTAGGTTAGGTTACGTTAGGTTAGGTTAGGTTACGTTAGGTTCGGTTAGGTTAGGTTACGTTAGGTTACGTTAGGTTAGGTTAGGTTACGTTAGGTTAGGTTAGGTCAGGTAAGGTTAGGTTACGTTAGAATAGGTTAGGTTAGGTTACGTTAGGTTAGGTTAAGTTAGGTTAGGTTAGGTTTGGTTAGGTTAGGTTAGGTTAGCTTAGGTTAGGTTAGGTTGGGTTGGGTTGGGTTAGGTTGGGTTGGGTTAGGTTAGGTTAGGTTAGGTAAGGTTAGGTTAGGTTAGGTTAGGTTAGGTTAAGGTATGAACCGTCGTAAAACCGCATTAAACAATGTCACTTAGTGAGATGCAGTGTTTTTCACCTTTACAAGTTGGGAACTGTGATATCTAATGTGAAAGCGCTTGAAACCGTCGTAATGTGGTAGAAAGCAATGTAAAGTAGCGAGTAAAACGTTTTCTAACGATAGAAGTGCGAAGGTCATGTTAGGTTGAGTTATGTTAGTTTAAGCAAGGTAGCGTCGTGAAACTACCAAAAACAACGTCATCTAACGAGATAGTGTTGTTTTATTGCGAGTACGAAACTGCGATAGGTGAAATGTTGTGAAGGCACACAAAACAGCATGAACAAGCCAAATACTGCGTGTTGTACCGTTACAAGTGCGAAACTGCTATGTTGTGATATTCTCGTTAAAGCGCATGCAAGCATCGTGAAACCTTAAAGAACGATGTCATTTAGCGAGATACAGCGTTCTGTACTGCAATAAGTTGGTGAAAAACTGTGAGGTTATGCAAATATCCTAATTGTGAACGAAACAGTGTAATAGAGCGTTTTTTAATACAAGTGCGAATGTTAGGTTAGGTTAAGATATGAACCGTCGTAAAACCGCATTAAACAATGTCACTTAGTGAGATGCAGTGTTTTTCACCATTACAAGTCGGGAACTGCGATATCTAATGTGAAAGCGCTTGCAAACATCGTTAGGTTAGGTTAGGTTAGGTTAGGTTAGGTTAGGTTAGGTTAGGTTACGTTAGGTTAGGTTAGGTTAGGTTTGGTTAGGTTAGGTTAGGTTAGGTTAGGTTAGGTTAGGGTATGTTAGGTAAGGTTTGGTTAGGTTAGGTTAGGTTAGGTTGGTTTAGGTAAGGTTAGGTTAGGTTAAGATATGAACAGCGCTAAAACCGCATTAAACAATGTCACTTAGTGAGATGCTGTGTTTTTCACCATTACAAGTCGGGAACTGCGATATCTGATGTGAAAGCGCATGAAACCGTCGTAATCTTGTAGAAAACATTGTAAAGTAGCGAATAAAACGTTTTCTAACGATAGAAGTGCGAAGGTTAGCTTGAGTTATGTTAGTTTAAGCTATGTAGCGTCGTGAAACTACCAAAAACGACGTCATCTAACGAGATAGTGTTGTTTTATTGCGAGTAATAAACTGCGATAGGTGAAATGTTGTGAATGCACACAAAACGGCATGAACAAGCCAAATACTGCGTGTTCTACCGTTACAAGTGCGAAACTGCTATATTGTGATATTCCCGTTAAAGCGCATGCAAGCATCGTGAAACCTTAAAGAACAATGTCATTTAGCGAGATACAGCGTTCTGTACTGCAATGAGTTGGTGAAAAACTGTGATGTTATGCAAATATCGTAATTGTGAACGAAACAGTGTAATAGAGCGTTTTTCAATACAAGTACGAATGTAGGTTAGGTTAAGATATGAACCGTCGTAAAACCGCATTAAACAATGTCACTTAGTGAGATGCAGTGTTTTTCACCATTACAAGTTGGGAACTGCGATGTCTAATGTGAAAGCGCTTGAAAACGTCGTTAGGTTAGGTTAGGTGAGGTGAGGTTAGGTTACGTTAGGTTAGGTTTGGTTAGGTTAGGTTAGGTTAGGTTATGTTAGGTTAGGTTGGGTTAGGTTAGGTTAGGTTACGTTAGGTTAAGGTATGAACCGTCGTAAAACCGCAATAAACAATGTCACTTAGTGAGATGCAGTGTTTTTCACCTTTACAAGTTGGGAACTGCGATATCTAATGTGAAAGCGCTTGAAACCGTCGTAATGTTGTAGAAAGCAATGTAAAGTAGCGAGTAAAACGTTTTCTAACGATAGAAGTGCGAAGGTTATGTTAGGTTGAGTTATGTTAGTTTAAGCTAGGTAGCGTCGTGAAACCACCAAAAACGACGTCTTCTAACGAGATGGTGTTGTTTTATTGCGAGTACGAAACTGCGATAGGTAAAATGTTGTGAAAGCACACAAAACGGCATGAACAAGCCAAATACTGCGTGTTGTACCGTTACAAGTGCGAAACTGCTATGTTGTGACATTCTCGGTAAAGCGCATGCAAGTATCGTGAAACCTTAAAGAACGATGTCATTTAGCGAGATACAGCGTTCTGTACAGTAATAAGTTGGTGAGAAACTGTGAGGTCAAGCAAATATCGTAATTGTGAACGAAACAGTGTAATTGAGCGTCTTTAGATACAAGTGCGAATGTTAGGTTAGGTTGACATATCAACCGTCGTAAAACCGCATTAAACAATGTCACTTAGTGAGATGTAGTGTTTTTCAACATTACAAGTCGGGAACTACGATATCTAATGTGAAAGCGCTTGCAACCGTCGTTAGGTTAGGTTAGGTTAGGTTAGGTTAGGTTAGGTTAGATTAGGTTAGGTTGGGTTGGGTTGAGTTGGGTTAGGTTAGGTTAGGTTAGGTTGGGTTAGGTCAGGTTAGGTTAGGTTAGGTTACGTTAGGTTAGGTTAGGTTACGTTAGGTTAGGTTAGGTTAGGTTACGTTAGGTTAGGTTAGGTAAGGATAATTTGGTTAGGTTAGGTAAGGTTAGGTTAGGTTAGGTTAGGTTGGGTTGGGTGTTGGGTTGGGTTGGGTTGGGTTAGGTTGGGTTAGGTTAGGTTAGGTTACATTAGGTTAGGTTAGGTTAGGTTACGTTAGGTTATGTTAGGTTAGGTTAGGTTACGTTAGGTTAGGTTAGGTCAGGTAAGGTTAGGTTACGTTAGAATAGGTTAGGTTAGGTTACGTTAGGTTAGGTTAAGTTAGGTTAGGTTAGGTTAGGTTAGGTTAGGTTAGGTTGGGTTGGGTTGGGTTAGGTTGGGTTAGGTTAGGTTAGGTTAGGTTGGGTTAGGTTAGTTTAGGTTAGGTTAGGTTAGGTTAGGTTGGGTTGGGTTGGGTTAGGTTAGGTTAGGTTAGGTAAGGTTAGGTTAGGTTAGGTTAGGTTAGGTTAAGGTATGAACCGTCGTAAAACCGCATTAAACAATGTCACTTAGTGAGATGCAGTGTTTTTCACCTTTACAAGTTGGGAACTGTGATATCTAATGTGAAAGCGCTTGAAACCGTCGTAATGTTGTAGAAAGCAATGTAAAGTAGCGAGTAAAACGTTTTCTAACAATAGAAGTGCGAAGGTCATGTTAGGTTGAGTTATGTTAGTTTAAGCTAGGTAGCGTCGTGAAACTACCAAAAACAACGTCATCTAACGAGATAGTGTTGTTTTATTGCGAGTACGAAACTGCGATAGGTGAAATGTTGTGAAAGCACACAAAACGGCATGAACAAGCCAAATACTGCGTGTTGTACCGTTACAAGTGCGAAACTGCTATGTTGTGATATTCTCGTTAAAGCGCATGAAAGCATCGTGAAACCTTAAAGAACGATGTCATTTAGCGAGATACAGCGCTCTGTACTGCAATAAGTTGGTGAAAAACTGTGAGGTTATGCAAATATCCTAATTGTGAACGAAACAGTGTAATTGAGCGTCTTTAGATACAAGTGCGAATGTTAGGTTAGGTTGACATATCAACCGTCGTAAAACCACATTAAACAATGTCACTTAGTGAGATGCAGTTTTTTTCACCATTACAAGTCGGGAACTGCGATATCTAATGTGAAAGCGCTTGCAAACGTCGTTAGGTTAGGTTAGGTTAGGTTAGGTTACGTTAGGTTAGGTTAGGTTAGGTTTGGTTAGGTTAGGTTAGGTTATGTTAGGGTATGTTAGGTAAGGTTTGGTTAGGTTAGGTTAGGTTAGGTTGGTTTAGGTAAGGTTAGGTTAGGTTTAGATATGAACCGCGCTAAAACCGCATTAAACAATGTCACTTAGTGAGATGCTGTGTTTTTCAGCATTACAAGTCGGGAACTGCGATATCTAATGTGAAAGCGCATGAAACCGTCGTAATCTTGTAAAAAACATTGTAAAGTAGCGAATAAAACGTTTTCTAACGATAGAAGCGCGAAGGTTCGGTTAGTTTGAGCTAGGTAGCGTCGTGAAACCACCAAAAACGACGTCATCTAACGAGATAGTGTTGTTTTATTGCGAGTACGAAACTGCGATAGGTAAAATGTTGTGAAAGCACACAAAACGGCATGAACAAGCCAAATACTGCGTGTTGTACCGTTACAAGTGCGAAAGTGCTATGTTGTGACATTCTCGGTAAAGCGCATGCAAGTATCGTGAAACCTTAAAGAACGATGTCATTTAGCGAGATACAGCGTTCTGTACTGTAATAAGTTGGTGAGAAACTGTGAGGTCAAGCAAATATCGTAATTGTGAACGAAACAGTGTAATTGAGCGTCTTTAGATACAAGTGCGAATGTTAGGTTAGGTTAAGATATGAACCGTCGTAAAACCGCATTAAACAATGTCACTTAGTGAGACGCAGTGTTTTTCACCATTACAAGTTGGGAACTGCGATATCTAATGTGAAAGCGCTTGCAAACGTCGTTAGGTTAGGTTAGGTTAGGTTAGGTTACGTTAGGTTAGGTTTGGTTAGGTTAGGTTAGGTTAGGTTAGGTTAGGTTAGGTTGGGTTAGGTTAGGTTAGGTTACGTTAGGTTAAGGTATGAACCGTCGTAAAACCGCAATAAACAATGTCACTTAGTGAGATGCAGTGTTTTTCACCTTTACAAGTTGGGAACTGCGATATCTAATGTGAAAGCGCTTGAAACCGTCGTAATGTTGTAGAAAGCAATGTAAAGTAGCGAGTAAAACGTTTTCTAACGATAGAAGTGCGAAGGTTATGTTAGGTTGAGTTATGTTAGTTTAAGCTAGGTAGCGTCGTGAAACCACCAAAAACGACGTCATCTAACGAGATAGTGTTGTTTTATTGCGAGTACGAAACTGCGATAGGTAAAATGTTGTGAAAGCACACAAAACGGCATGAACAAGCCAAATACTGCGTGTTGTACCGTAACAAGTGCGAAAGTGCTATGTTGTGACATTCTCGGTAAAGCGCATGCAAGTATCGTGAAACCTTAAAGAACGATGTCATTTAGCGAGATACAGCGTTCTGTACTGTAATAAGTTGGTGAGAAACTGTGAGGTCAAGCAAATATCGTAATTGTGAACGAAACAGTGTAATTGAGCGTCTTTAGATACAAGTGCGAATGTTAGGTTAGGTTGACATATCAACCGTCGTAAAACCGCATTAAACAATGTCACTTAGTGAGATGTAGTGTTTTTCTACATTACAAGTCGGGAACTACGATATCTAATGTGAAAGCGCATGAAACCGTCGTAATCTTGTAGAAAACATTGTAAAGTGGCGAGTAAAACGTTTTCTAACGATAGAAGTGCGAAGGTTAGGTTAGGTTAGGTTAGTTTAGGCTAGGTAGCGTCATGAAACTACCAAAAACGACGTCATCTAACGAGATAGTGTTGTTTTATAGCGAGTATTAAACTGCGATAGGTAAAATGTTGTGAAAGCACACAAAACGGCATGAACAAGCCAAATACTGCGTCGTTACAAGTGCGAAAGTGCTATGTTGTGACATTCTCGGTAAAGCGCATGCAAGTATCGTGAAACCTTAAAGAACGATGTCATTTAGCGAGATACAGCGTTCTGTACTGTAATAAGTTGGTGAGAAACTGTGAGGTCAAGCAAATATCGTAATTGTGAACGAAACAGTGTAATTGAGCGTCTTTAGATACAAGTGCGAATGTTAGGTTAGGTTAAGATATGAACCGTCGTAAAACCGCATTAAACAATGTCAATTACTGAGATGCAGTGTTTTTCACCATTAAAAGTGGGGAACTGCGATATTTAATGTGAAAGCGCTTGCAACCGTCGTTAGGTTAGGTTAGGTTAGGTTAGGTTTGGTTAGGTTTGGTTAGGTTAGGTTAGGTTAGGTTAGGTTAGATTAGGTTAGGTTGGGTTGAGTTGGGTTAGGTTAGGTTAGGTTAGGTTAGGTTGGGTTAGGTCAGGTTAGGTTAGGTAAGGTTTCGTTAGGTTAGGTTAGGTTACGTTAGGTTAGGTTAGGTTAGGTTACGTTAGGTTAGGTTAGGTTAGGTAAGGATAATTTGGTTAGGTTAGGTAAGGTTAGGTTAGGTTAGGTTAGGTTGGGTTGGGTGTTGTTAGGTTGGGTTGGGTTGGGTTAGGTTGGGTTAGGTTTGGTTAGGTTACGTTAGGTTAGGTTAGGTTAGGTTACGTTAGGTTATGTTAGGTTATGTTAGGTTAGGTTAGGTTACGTTAGGTTAGGTTAGGTCAGGTAAGGTTAGGTTACGTTAGAATAGGTTAGGTTAGGTTACGTTAGGTTAGGTTAAGTAAGGTTAGGTTAGGTTTGGTTAGGTTAGGTTAGGTTAGCTTAGGTTAGGTTAGGTTGGGTTGGGTTGGGTTAGGTTGGGTTAGGTTAGGTTAGGTTAGGTTAGGTTGGGTTAGGTTAGGTTAGGTTAGGTTAGGTTAGGTTAGGTTAGGTTAGGTTAGGTTAGGTTAGGTTAGGTAAGGTTAGGTTAGGTTAGGTTAGGTTAGGTTAAGGTATGAACCGTCGTAAAACCGCATTAAACAATGTCACTTAGTGAGATGCAGTGTTTTTCACCTTTACAAGTTGGGAACTGTGATATCTAATGTGAAAGCGCTTGAAACCGTCGTAATGGTAAAGAAAGCAATGTAAAGTAGCGAGTAAAACGTTTTCTAACGATAGAAGTGCGAAGGTCATGTTAGGTTGAGTTGTTAGTTTAAGCTAGGTAGCGTCGTGAAACTACCAAAAACAACGTCATCTAACGAGATAGTGTTGTTTTATTGCGAGTACGAAACTGCGATAGGTGAAATGTTGTGAAAGCACACAAAACAGCATGAACAAGCCAAATACTGCGTGTTGTACCGTTACAAGTGCGAAACTGCTATGTTGTGATATTCTCGTTAAAGCGCATGCAAGCATCGTGAAACCTTAAAGAACGATGTCATTTAGCGAGATACAGCGTTCTGTACTGCAATAAGTTGGTGAAAAACTGTGAGGTTATGCAAATATCCTAATTGTGAACGAAACAGTGTAATAGAGCGTTTTTTAATACAAGTGCGAATGTTAAGTTAGGTTAAGATATGAACCGTCGTAAAACCACATTAAACAATGTCACTTAGTGAGATGCAGTTTTTTTCACCATTACAAGTCGGGAACTGCGATATCTAATGTGAAAGCGCTTGCAAACGTCGTTAGGTTAGGTTAGGTTAGGTTAGGTTACGTTAGGTTAGGTTAGGTTAGGTTTGGTTAGGTTAGGTTAGGTTACGTTAGGGTATGTTAGGTAAGGTTTGGTTAGGTTAGGTTAGGTTAGGTTGGTTTAGGTAAGGTTAGGTTAGGTTAAGATATGAACCGCGCTAAAACCGCATTAAACAATGTCACTTAGTGAGATGCTGTGTTTTTCACCATTACAAGTCGGGAACTGCGATATCTAATGTGAAAGCGCATGAAACCGTCGTAATCTTGTAGAAAACATTGTAAAGTAGCGAATAAAACGTTTTCTAACGATAGAAGCGCGAAGGTTCGGTTAGTTTGAGCTAGGTAGCGTCGTGAAACCACCAAAAACGACGTCATCTAACGAGATAGTGTTGTTTTATTGCGAGTACGAAACTGCGATAGGTAAAATGTTGTGAAAGCACACAAAACGGCATGAACAAGCCAAATACTGCGTGTTGTACCGTTACAAGTGCGAAAGTGCTATGTTGTGACATTCTCGGTAAAGCGCATGCAAGTATCGTGAAACCTTAAAGAACGATGTCATTTAGCGAGATACAGCGTTCTGTACTGTAATAAGTTGGTGAGAAACTGTGAGGTCAAGCAAATATCGTAATTGTGAACGAAACAGTGTAATTGAGCGTCTTTAGATACAAGTGCGAATGTTAGGTTAGGTTAAGATATGAACCGTCGTAAAACCGCATTAATCAATGTCACTTAGTGAGATGCAGTGTTTTTCACCATTACAAGTCGGGAACTGCGATATCTAATGTGAAAGCGCTTGCAAACGTCGTTAGGTTAGGTTAGGTTAGGTTACGTTAGGTTAGGTTAGGTTAGGTTAGGTTTGGTTAGGTTAGGTTAGGTTAGGTTAGGGTATGTTAGGTAAGGTTTGGTTAGGTTAGGTTAGGTTAGGTTGGTTTAGGTAAGGTTAGGTTAGGTTAAGATATGAACCGCGCTAAAACCGCATTAAACAATGTCACTTAGTGAGATGCTGTGTTTTTCACCATTACAAGTCGGGAACTGCGATATCTAACGTGAAAGCGCATGAAACCGTCGTAACCTTGTAGAAAACATTGTAAAGTAGCGAATAAAACGTTTTCTAACGATAGAAGTGCGAAGGTTCGGTTAGTTTGAGTTATGTTAGTTTAAGCTAGGTAGCGTCGTGAAACCACCAAAAACGACGTCATCTAACGAGATAGTGTTGTTTTAATGCGAGTACAAAACTACGATAGGTAAAATGTTGTGAAAGCACACAAAACGGCATGAACAAGCCAAATACTGCGTGTTGTACCGTTACAAGTGCGAAACTGCTATGTTGTGACATTCTCGGTAAAGCGCATGCAAGTATCGTGAAACCTTAAAGAACGATGTCATTTAGCGAGATACAGCGTTCTGTACTGTAATAAGTTGGTGAGAAACTGTGAGGTCAAGCAAATATCGTAATTGTGAACGAAACAGTGTAATTGAGCGTCTTTAGATACAAGTGCGAATGTTAGGTTAGGTTAAGATATGAACCGTCGTAAAACCGCATTAAACAATGTCACTTAGTGAGATGCAGTGTTTTTCACCATTACAAGTTGGGAACTGCGATATCTAACGTGAAAGCGCTTGCAAACGTCGTTAGGTTAGGTTAGGTTAGGTTAGGTTACGTTAGGTTAGGTTTGGTTAGGTTAGGTTAGGTTAGGTTAGGTTAGGTTAGGTTAGGTTGGGTTAGGTTAGGTTAGGTTACGTTAGGTTAAGGTATGAACCGTCGTAAAACCGCAATAAACAATGTCACTTAGTGAGATGCAGTGTTTTTCACCTTTACAAGTTGGGAACTGCGATATCTAATGTGAAAGCGCTTGAAACCGTCGTAATGTTGTAGAAAGCAATGTAAAGTAGCGAGTAAAACGTTTTCTAACGATAGAAGTGCGAAGGTTATGTTAGGTTGAGTTATGTTAGTTTAAGCTAGGTAGCGTCGTGAAACCACCAAAAACGACGTCATCTAACGAGATAGTGTTGTTTTATTGCGAGTACGAAACTGCGATAGGTAAAATGTTGTGAAAGCACACAAAACGGCATGAACAAGCCAAATACTGCGTGTTGTACCGTAACAAGTGCGAAAGTGCTATGTTGTGACATTCTCGGTAAAGCGCATGCAAGTATCGTGAAACCTTAAAGAACGATGTCATTTAGCGAGATACAGCGTTCTGTACTGTAATAAGTTGGTGAGAAACTGTGAGGTCAAGCAAATATCGTAATTGTGAACGAAACAGTGTAATTGAGCGTCTTTAGATACAAGTGCGAATGTTAGGTTAGGTTGACATATCAACCGTCGTAAAACCGCATTAAACAATGTCACTTAGTGAGATGTAGTGTTTTTCTACATTACAAGTCGGGAACTACGATATCTAATGTGAAAGCGCATGAAACCGTCGTAATCTTGTAGAAAACATTGTAAAGTGGCGAGTAAAACGTTTTCTAACGATAGAAGTGCGAAGGTTAGGTTAGGTTAGGTTAGTTTAGGCTAGGTAGCGTCATGAAACTACCAAAAACGACGTCATCTAACGAAATAGTGTTGTTTTATAGCGAGTATTAAACTGCGATAGGTAAAATGTTGTGAAAGCACACAAAACGGCATGAACAAGCCAAATACTGCGTCGTTACAAGTGCGAAAGTGCTATGTTGTGACATTCTCGGTAAAGCGCATGCAAGTATCGTGAAACCTTAAAGAACGATGTCATTTAGCGAGATACAGCGTTCTGTACTGTAATAAGTTGGTGAGAAACTGTGAGGTCAAGCAAATATCGTAATTGTGAACGAAACAGTGTAATTGAGCGTCTTTAGATACAAGTGCGAATGTTAGGTTAGGTTAAGATATGAACCGTCGTAAAACCGCATTAAACAATGTCAATTACTGAGATGCAGTGTTTTTCACCATTAAAAGTGGGGAACTGCGATATTTAATGTGAAAGCGCTTGCAACCGTCGTTAGGTTAGGTTAGGTTAGGTTAGGTTTGGTTAGGTTTGGTTAGGTTAGGTTAGGTTAGGTTAGGTTAGATTAGGTTAGGTTGGGTTGAGTTGGGTTAGGTTAGGTTAGGTTAGGTTAGGTTGGGTTAGGTCAGGTTAGGTTAGGTTAGGTTTCGTTAGGTTAGGTTAGGTTACGTTAGGTTAGGTTAGGTTAGGTTACGTTAGGTTAGGTTAGGTTAGGTAAGGATAATTTGGTTAGGTTAGGTAAGGTTAGGTTAGGTTAGGTTAGGTTGGGTTGGGTGTTGTTAGGTTGGGTTGGGTTGGGTTAGGTTGGGTTAGGTTTGGTTAGGTTACGTTAGGTTAGGTTAGGTTAGGTTACGTTAGGTTATGTTAGGTTAGGTTAGGTTACGTTAGGTTAGGTTAGGTCAGGTAAGGTTAGGTTACGTTAGAATAGGTTAGGTTAGGTTACGTTAGGTTAGGTTAAGTAAGGTTAGGTTAGGTTTGGTTAGGTTAGGTTAGGTTAGCTTAGGTTAGGTTAGGTTGGGTTGGGTTGGGTTAGGTTGGGTTAGGTTAGGTTAGGTTAGGTTAGGTTGGGTTAGGTTAGTTTAGGTTAGGTTAGGTTAGGTCAGGTTGGGTTGGGTTGGGTTAGGTTAGGTTAGGTTAGGTAAGGTTAGGTTAGGTTAGGTTAGGTTAGGTTAAGGTATGAACCGTCGTAAAACCGCATTAAACAATGTCACTTAGTGAGATGCAGTGTTTTTCACCTTTACAAGTTGGGAACTGTGATATCTAATGTGAAAGCGCTTGAAACCGTCGTATTGGTAAAGAAAGCAATGTAAAGTAGCGAGTAAAACGTTTTCTAACGATAGAAGTGCGAAGGTCATGTTAGGTTGAGTTGTTAGTTTAAGCTAGGTAGCGTCGTGAAACTACCAAAAACAACGTCATCTAACGAGATAGTGTTGTTTTATTGCGAGTACGAAACTGCGATAGGTGAAATGTTGTGAAAGCACACAAAACAGCATGAACAAGCCAAATACTGCGTGTTGTACCGTTACAAGTGCGAAACTGCTATGTTGTGATATTCTCGTTAAAGCGCATGCAAGCATCGTGAAACCTTAAAGAACGATGTCATTTAGCGAGATACAGCGTTCTGTACTGCAATAAGTTGGTGAAAAACTGTGAGGTTATGCAAATATCCTAATTGTGAACGAAACAGTGTAATAGAGCGTTTTTTAATACAAGTGCGAATGTTAAGTTAGGTTAAGATATGAACCGTCGTAAAACCACATTAAACAATGTCACTTAGTGAGATGCAGTGTTTTTCACCATTACAAGTCGGGAACTGCGATATCTAATGTGAAAGCGCTTGCAAACGTCGTTAGGTTAGGTTAGGTTAGGTTAGGTTACGTTAGGTTAGGTTAGGTTAGGTTTGGTTAGGTTAGGTTAGGTTATGTTAGGGTATGTTAGGTAAGGTTTGGGTAGGTTAGGTTAGGTTAGGTTGGTTTAGGTAAGGTTAGGTTAGGTTAAGATATGAACCGCGCTAAAACCGCATTAAACAATGTCACTTAGTGAGATGCTGTGTTTTTCACCATTACAAGTCGGGAACTGCGATATCTAATGTGAAAGCGCATGAAACCGTCGTAATCTTGTAGAAAACATTGTAAAGTAGCGAATAAAACGTTTTCTAACGATAGAAGCGCGAAGGTTGGGTTAGTTTGAGCTAGGTAGCGTCGTGAAACCACCAAAAACGACGTCATCTAACGAGATAGTGTTGTTTTATTGCGAGTACGAAACTGCGATAGGTAAAATGTTGTGAAAGCACACAAAACGGCATGAACAAGCCAAATACTGCGTGTTGTACCGTTACAAGTGCGAAAGTGCTATGTTGTGACATTCTCGGTAAAGCGCATGCAAGTATCGTGAAACCTTAAAGAACGATGTCATTTAGCGAGATACAGCGTTCTGTACTGTAATAAGTTGGTGAGAAACTGTGAGGTCAAGCAAATATCGTAATTGTGAACGAAACAGTGTAATTGAGCGTCTTTAGATACAAGTGCGAATGTTAGGTTAGGTTGACATATCAACCGTCGTAAAACCGCATTAAACAATGTCACTTAGTGAGATGTAGTGTTTTTCAACATTACAAGTCGGGAACTACGATATCTAATGTGAAAGCGCATGAAACCGTCGTAATCTTGTAGAAAACATTGTAAAGTGGCGAGTAAAACGTTTTCTAACGATAGAAGTGCGAAGGTTAGGTTAGGTTAGGTTAGTTTAGGCTAGGTAGCGTCGTGAAACTACCAAAAACGACGTCATCTAACGAGATAGTGTTGTTTTATAGCGAGTATTAAACTGCGATAGGTGAAATGTTGTGAAAGCACACAAAACGGCATGAACAAGCCAAATACTGCGTGTTCTACCGTTACAAGTGCGAAACTGCTATATTGTGATATTCTCGTTAAAGCGCATGCAAGCATCGTGAAACCTTAAAGAACAATGTCATTTAGCGAGATACAGCCTTCTGTACTGCAATAAGTTGGTGAAAAACTGTGAGGTTATGCAAATATCGTAATTGTGAACAAAACAGTGTAATAGAGCGTTTTTAGATACAAGTGCGAATGTTAGGTTAGGTTAAGATATGAACCGTCGTAAAACCGCATTAAACAATGTCAATTACTGAGATGCAGTGTTTTTCACCATTAAAAGTGGGGAACTGCGATATTTAATGTGAAAGCGCTTGCAACCGTCGTTAGGTTAGGTTAGGTTAGGTTAGGTTAGGTTAGGTTAGGTTAGGTTTGGTTAGGTTAGGTTAGGTTAGGTTAGGTTAGATTAGGTTAGGTTGGGTTGAGTTGGGTTAGGTTAGGTTAGGTTAGGTTGGGTTAGGTCAGGTTAGGTTAGGTTAGGTTACGTTAGGTTAGGTTAGGTTACGTTAGGTTAGGGTAGGTTAGGTTAGGTTACGTTAGGTTAGGTTAGGTTAGGTAAGGATAATTATGTAGGTAAGGTTAGGTTAGGTTAGGTTAGGTTGGGTTGGGTGTTGTTGGGTTGGGTTGGGTTGGGTTAGGTTGGGTTAGGTTTGGTTAGGTTACGTTAGGTTAGGTTAGGTTAGGTTACGTTAGGTTATGTTAGGTTAGGTTAGGTTACGTTAGGTTAGGTTAGGTCAGGTAAGGTTAGGTTACGTTAGAATAGGTTAGGTTAGGTTACGTTAGGTTAGGTTAAGTAAGGTTAGGTTAGGTTTGGTTAGGTTAGGTTAGGTTAGCTTAGGTTAGGTTAGGTTGGGTTGGGTTGGGTTAGGTTGGGTTAGGTTAGGTTAGGTTAGGTTAGGTTGGGTTAGGTTAGTTTAGGTTAGGTTAGGTTAGGTCAGGTTGGGTTGGGTTGGGTTAGGTTAGGTTAGGTTAGGTAAGGTTAGGTTAGGTTAGGTTAAGGTATGAACCGTCGTAAAACCGCATTAAACAATGTCACTTAGTAAGATGCAGTGTTTTTCACCTTTACAAGTTGGGAACTGTGATATCTAATGTGAAAGCGCTTGAAACCGTCGTAATGTTAAAGAAAGCAATGTAAAGTAGCGAGTAAAACGTTTTCTAACGATAGAAGTGCGAAGGTTATGTTAGGTTGAGTTATGTTAGTTTAAGCTAGGTAGCGTCGTGAAACCACCAAAAACGACGTCATCTAACGAGATAGTGTTGTTTTATTGCGAGTACGAAACTGCGATAGGTAAAATGTTGTGAAAGCACACAAAACGGCATGAACAAGCCAAATACTGCGTGTTGTACCGTTACAAGTGCGAAAGTGCTATGTTGTGACATTCTCGGTAAAGCGCATGCAAGTATCGTGAAACCTTAAAGAACGATGTCATTTAGCGAGATACAGCGTTCTGTACTGTAATAAGTTGGTGAGAAACTGTGAGGTCAAGCAAATATCGTAATTGTGAACGAAACAGTGTAATTGAGCGTCTTTAGATACAAGTGCGAATGTTAGGTTAGGTTGACATATCAACCGTCGTAAAACCGCATTAAACAATGTCACTTAGTGAGATGTAGTGTTTTTCAACATTACAAGTCGGGAACTACGATATCTAATGTGAAAGCGCATGAAACCGTCGTAATCTTGTAGAAAACATTGTAAAGTGGCGAGTAAAACGTTTTCTAACGATAGAAGTGCGAAGGTTAGGTTAGGTTAGGTTAGTTTAGGCTAGGTAGCGTCGTGAAACTACCAAAAACGACGTCATCTAACGAGATAGTGTTGTTTTATAGCGAGTATTAAACTGCGATAGGTGAAATGTTGTGAAAGCACACAAAACGGCATGAACAAGCCAAATACTGCGTGTTCTACCGTTACAAGTGCGAAACTGCTATATTGTGATATTCTCGTTAAAGCGCATGCAAGCATCGTGAAACCTTAAAGAACAATGTCATTTAGCGAGATACAGCCTTCTGTACTGCAATAAGTTGGTGAAAAACTGTGAGGTTATGCAAATATCGTAATTGTGAACAAAACAGTGTAATAGAGCGTTTTTAGATACAAGTGCGAATGTTAGGTTAGGTTAAGATATGAACCGTCGTAAAACCGCATTAAACAATGTCAATTACTGAGATGCAGTGTTTTTCACCATTAAAAGTGGGGAACTGCGATATTTAATGTGAAAGCGCTTGCAACCGTCGTTAGGTTAGGTTAGGTTAGGTTAGGTTAGGTTAGGTTAGGTTAGGTTTGGTTAGGTTAGGTTAGGTTAGGTTAGGTTAGATTAGGTTAGGTTGGGTTGAGTTGGGTTAGGTTAGGTTAGGTTAGGTTGGGTTAGGTCAGGTTAGGTTAGGTTAGGTTACGTTAGGTTAGGTTAGGTTACGTTAGGTTAGGGTAGGTTAGGTTAGGTTACGTTAGGTTAGGTTAGGTTAGGTAAGGATAATTATGTTAGGTTAGGTAAGGTTAGGTTAGGTTAGGTTAGGTTGGGTTGGGTGTTGTTGGGTTGGGTTGGGTTGGGTTAGGTTGGGTTAGGTTTGGTTAGGTTACGTTAGGTTAGGTTAGGTTAGGTTACGTTAGGTTATGTTAGGTTAGGTTAGGTTACGTTAGGTTAGGTTAGGTCAGGTAAGGTTAGGTTACGTTAGAATAGGTTAGGTTAGGTTACGTTAGGTTAGGTTAAGTAAGGTTAGGTTAGGTTTGGTTAGGTTAGGTTAGGTTAGCTTAGGTTAGGTTAGGTTGGGTTGGGTTGGGTTAGGTTGGGTTAGGTTAGGTTAGGTTAGGTTAGGTTGGGTTAGGTTAGTTTAGGTTAGGTTAGGTTAGGTCAGGTTGGGTTGGGTTGGGTTAGGTTAGGTTAGGTTAGGTAAGGTTAGGTTAGGTTAGGTTAAGGTATGAACCGTCGTAAAACCGCATTAAACAATGTCACTTAGTAAGATGCAGTGTTTTTCACCTTTACAAGTTGGGAACTGTGATATCTAATGTGAAAGCGCTTGAAACCGTCGTAATGTTAAAGAAAGCAATGTAAAGTAGCGAGTAAAACGTTTTCTAACGATAGAAGTGCGAAGGTCATGTTAGGTTGAGTTGTTAGTTTAAGCTAGGTAGCGTCGTGAAACTACCAAAAACAACGTCATCTAACGAGATAGTGTTGTTTTATTGCGAGTACGAAACTGCGATAGGTGAAATGTTGTGAAAGCACACAAAACAGCATGAACAAGCCAAATACTGCGTGTTGTACCGTTACAAGTGCGAAACTGCTATGTTGTGATATTCTCGTTAAAGCGCATGCAAGCATCGTGAAACCTTAAAGAACGATGTCATTTAGCGAGATACAGCGTTCTGTACTGCAATAAGTTGGTGAAAAACTGTGAGGTTATGCAAATATCCTAATTGTGAACGAAACAGTGTAATAGAGCGTTTTTTAATACAAGTGCGAATGTTAGGTTAGGTTAAGATATGAACCGTCGTAAAACCGCATTAAACAATGTCACTTAGTGAGATGCAGTGTTTTTCACCATTACAAGTTGGGAACTGCGATATCTAATGTGAAAGCGCTTGCAAACGTCGTTAGGTTAGGTTAGGTTAGGTTAGGTTACGTTAGGTTAGGTTTGGTTAGGTTAGGTTAGGTTAGGTTAGGTTAGGTTAGGTTAGGTTAGGTTGGGTTAGGTTAGGTTAGGTTACGTTAGGTTAAGGTATGAACCGTCGTAAAACCGCAATAAACAATGTCACTTAGTGAGATGCAGTGTTTTTCACCTTTACAAGTTGGGAACTGCGATATCTAATGTGAAAGCGCTTGAAACCGTCGTAATGTTGTAGAAAGCAATGTAAAGTAGCGAGTAAAACGTTTTCTAACGATAGAAGTGCGAAGGTTATGTTAGGTTGAGTTATGTTAGTTTAAGCTAGGTAGCGTCGTGAAACCACCAAAAACGACGTCATCTAACGAGATAGTGTTGTTTTATTGCGAGTACGAAACTGCGATAGGTAAAATGTTGTGAAAGCACACAAAACGGCATGAACAAGCCAAATACTGCGTGTTGTACCGTTACAAGTGCGAAAGTGCTATGTTGTGACATTCTCGGTAAAGCGCATGCAAGTATCGTGAAACCTTAAAGAACGATGTCATTTAGCGAGATACAGCGTTCTGTACTGTAATAAGTTGGTGAGAAACTGTGAGGTCAAGCAAATATCGTAATTGTGAACGAAACAGTGTAATTGAGCGTCTTTAGATACAAGTGCGAATGTTAGGTTAGGTTGACATATCAACCGTCGTAAAACCGCATTAAACAATGTCACTTAGTGAGATGTAGTGTTTTTCAACATTACAAGTCGGGAACTACGATATCTAATGTGAAAGCGCATGAAACCGTCGTAATCTTGTAGAAAACATTGTAAAGTGGCGAGTAAAACGTTTTCTAACCATAGAAGTGCGAAGGTTAGGTTAGGTTAGGTTAGTTTAGGCTAGGTAGCGTCGTGAAACTACCAAAAACGACGTCATCTAACGAGATAGTGTTGTTTTATAGCGAGTATTAAACTGCGATAGGTGAAATGTTGTGAAAGCACACAAAACGGCATGAACAAGCCAAATACTGCGTGTTCTACCGTTACAAGTGCGAAACTGCTATATTGTGATATTCTCGTTAAAGCGCATGCAAGCATCGTGAAACCTTAAAGAACAATGTCATTTAGCGAGATACAGCCTTCTGTACTGCAATAAGTTGGTGAAAAACTGTGAGGTTATGCAAATATCGTAATTGTGAACAAAACAGTGTAATAGAGCGTTTTTAGATACAAGTGCGAATGTTAGGTTAGGTTAAGATATGAACCGTCGTAAAACCGCATTAAACAATGTCAATTACTGAGATGCAGTGTTTTTCACCATTAAAAGTGGGGAACTGCGATATTTAATGTGAAAGCGCTTGCAACCGTCGTTAGGTTAGGTTAGGTTAGGTTAGGTTAGGTTAGGTTACGTTTGGTTAGGTTAGGTTAGGTTACGTTAAGTTATGTTAGGTTAGGTTAGGTTACGTTAAGTTAGGTTAGGTCAGGTAAGGTTAGGTTACGTTAGAATAGGTTAGGTTAGGTTACGTTAGGTTAGGTTAAGTAAGGTTAGGTTAGGTTTGGTTAGGTTAGGTTAGGTTAGCTTAAGTTAGGTTAGGTTGGGTTGGGTTGGGTTAGGTTGGGTTAGGTTAGGTTAGGTTAGGTTAGGTTGGGTTAGGTTAGTTTAGGTTAGGTTAGGTTAGGTCAGGTTGGGTTGGGTTGGGTTAGGTTAGGTTAGGTTAGGTAAGGTTAGGTTAGGTTAGGTTAGGTTAAGGTATGAACCGTCGTAAAACCGCATTAAACAATGTCACTTAGTAAGATGCAGTGTTTTTCACCTTTACAAGTTGGGAACTGTGATATCTAATGTGAAAGCGCTTGAAACCGTCGTAATGTTAAAGAAAGCAATGTAAAGTAGCGAGTAAAACGTTTTCTAACGATAGAAGTGCGAAGGTCATGTTAGGTTGAGTTGTTAGTTTAAGCTAGGTAGCGTCGTGAAACTACCAAAAACAACGTCATCTAACGAGATAGTGTTGTTTTATTGCGAGTATGAAACTGCGATAGGTGAAATGTTGTGAGAGCACACAAAACAGCATGAACAAGCCAAATACTGCGTGTTGTACCGTTACAAGTGCGAAACTGCTATGTTGTGATATTCTCGTTAAAGCGCATGCAAGCATCGTGAAACCTTAAAGAACGATGTCATTTAGCGAGATACAGCGTTCTGTACTGCAATAAGTTGGTGAAAAACTGTGAGGTTATGCAAATATCCTAATTGTGAACGAAACAGTGTAATAGAGCGTTTTTTAATACAAGTGCGAATGTTAGGTTAGGTTAAGATATGAACAGCGCTAAAACCGCATTAAACAATGTCACTTAGTGAGATGCTGTGTTTTTCACCATTACAAGTCGGGAACTGCGATATCTAATGTGAAAGCGCATGAAACCGTCGTAATCTTGTAGAAAACATTGTAAAGTAGCGAATAAAACGTTTTCTAACGATAGAAGTGCGAAGGTTAGCTTGAGTTATGTTAGTTTAAAGAACGATGTCATTTAGCGAGATACAGCGTTCTGTACAGTAATAAGTTGGTGAGAAACTGTGAGGTCAAGCAAATATCGTAATTGTGAACGAAACAGTGTAATTGAGCGTCTTTAGATACAAGTGCGAATGTTAGGTTAGGTTGACATATCAACCGTCGTAAAACCGCATTAAACAATGTCACTTAGTGAGATGTAGTGTTTTTCAACATTACAAGTCGGGAACTACGATATCTAATGTGAAAGCGCTTGCAACCGTCGTTAGGTTAGGTTAGGTTAGGTTAGGTTAGGTTAGATTAGGTTAGGTTGGGTTGGGTTGAGTTGGGTTAGGTTAGGTTAGGTTAGGTTAGGTTGGGTTAGGTCAGGTTAGGTTAGGTTAGGTTACGTTAGGTTAGGTTAGGTTACGTTAGGTTAGGTTAGGTTAGGTTACGTTAGGTTAGGTTAGGTAAGGATAATTTGGTTAGGTTAGGTAAGGTTAGGTTAGATTAGGTTAGGTTGGGTTGGGTGTTGTTGGGTTGGGTTGGGTTGGGTTAGGTTGGGTTAGGTTAGGTTAGGTTACATTAGGTTAGGTTAGGTTAGGTTACGTTAGGTTATGTTAGGTTAGGTTAGGTTACGTTAGGTTAGGTTAGGTCAGGTAAGGTTAGGTTACGTTAGAATAGGTTAGGTTAGGTTACGTTAGGTTAGGTTAAGTTAGGTTAGGTTAGGTTAGGTTAGGTTGGGTTGGGTTGGGTTAGGTTGGGTTAGGTTAGGTTAGGTTCGGTTGGGTTAGGTTAGTTTAGGTTAGGTTAGGTTAGGTTAGGTTGGGTTGGGTTGGGTTAGGTTAGGTTAGGTTAAGTTAGGTTAGGTTAGGTTAGGTTAGGTTAGGTTGGGTTGGGTTGGGTTAGGTTGGGTTAGGTTAGGTTAGGTTAGGTTGGGTTAGGTTAGTTTAGGTTAGGTTAGGTTAGGTTAGGTTGGGTTGGGTTGGGTTAGGTTAGGTTAGGTTAGGTTAGGTAAGGTTAGGTTAGGTTAGGTTAGGTTAAGGTATGAACCGTCGTAAAACCGCATTAAACAATGTCACTTAGTAAGATGCAGTGTTTTTCACCTTTACAAGTTGGGAACTGTGATATCTAATGTGAAAGCGCTTGAAACCGTCGTAATGTTAAAGAAAGCAATGTAAAGTAGCGAGTAAAACGTTTTCTAACGATAGAAGTGCGAAGGTCATGTTAGGTTGAGTTGTTAGTTTAAGCTAGGTAGCGTCGTGAAACTACCAAAAACAACGTCATCTAACGAGATAGTGTTGTTTTATTGCGAGTACGAAACTGCGATAGGTGAAATGTTGTGAAAGCACACAAAACAGCATGAACAAGCCAAATACTGCGTGTTGTACCGTTACAAGTGCGAAACTGCTATGTTGTGATATTCTCGTTAAAGCGCATGCAAGCATCGTGAAACCTTAAAGAACGATGTCATTTAGCGAGATACAGCGTTCTGTACTGCAATAAGTTGGTGAAAAACTGTGAGGTTATGCAAATATCCTAATTGTGAACGAAACAGTGTAATAGAGCGTTTTTTAATACAAGTGCGAATGTTAGGTTAGGTTAAGATATGAACCGTCGTAAAACCGCATTAAACAATGTCACTTAGTGAGATGCAGTGTTTTTCACCATTACAAGTCGGGAACTGCGATATCTAATGTGAAAGCGCTTGCAAACGTCGTTAGGTTAGGTTAGGTTAGGTTAGGTTAGGTTAGGTTAGGTTACGTTAGGTTAGGTTAGGTTAGGTTTGGTTAGGTTAGGTTAGGTTAGGTTAGGTTAGGGTATGTTAGGTAAGGTTTGGTTAGGTTAGGTTAGGTTAGGTTGGTTTAGGTAAGGTTAGGTTAGGTTAAGATATGAACAGCGCTAAAACCGCATTAAACAATGTCACTTAGTGAGATGCTGTGTTTTTCACCATTACAAGTCGGGAACTGCGATATCTAATGTGAAAGCGCATGAAACCGTCGTAATCTTGTAGAAAACATTGTAAAGTAGCGAATAAAACGTTTTCTAACGATAGAAGTGCGAAGGTTAGCTTGAGTTATGTTAGTTTAAAGAACGATGTCATTTAGCGAGATACAGCGTTCTGTACAGTAATAAGTTGGTGAGAAACTGTGAGGTCAAGCAAATATCGTAATTGTGAACGAAACAGTGTAATTGAGCGTCTTTAGATACAAGTGCGAATGTTAGGTTAGGTTGACATATCAACCGTCGTAAAACCGCATTAAACAATGTCACTTAGTGAGATGTAGTGTTTTTCAACATTACAAGTCGGGAACTACGATATCTAATGTGAAAGCGCTTGCAACCGTCGTTAGGTTAGGTTAGGTTAGGTTAGGTTAGGTTAGATTAGGTTAGGTTGGGTTGGGTTGAGTTGGGTTAGGTTAGGTTAGGTTAGGTTAGGTTGGGTTAGGTCAGGTTAGGTTAGGTTAGGTTACGTTAGGTTAGGTTAGGTTACGTTAGGTTAGGTTAGGTTAGGTTACGTTAGGTTAGGTTAGGTAAGGATAATTTGGTTAGGTTAGGTAAGGTTAGGTTAGATTAGGTTAGGTTGGGTTGGGTGTTGTTGGGTTGGGTTGGGTTGGGTTAGGTTGGGTTAGGTTAGGTTAGGTTACATTAGGTTAGGTTAGGTTAGGTTACGTTAGGTTATGTTAGGTTAGGTTAGGTTACGTTAGGTTAGGTTAGGTCAGGTAAGGTTAGGTTACGTTAGAATAGGTTAGGTTAGGTTACGTTAGGTTAGGTTAAGTTAGGTTAGGTTAGGTTAGGTTAGGTTAGGTTGGGTTGGGTTGGGTTAGGTTGGGTTAGGTTAGGTTAGGTTGGGTTAGGTTAGTTTAGGTTAGGTTAGGTTAGGTTAGGTTGGGTTGGGTTGGGTTAGGTTAGGTTAGGTTAGGTAAGGTTAGGTTAGGTTAGGTTAGGTTAGGTTAAGGTATGAACCGTCGTAAAACCGCATTAAACAATGTCACTTAGTGAGATGCAGTGTTTTTCACCTTTACAAGTTGGGAACTGTGATATCTAATGTGAAAGCGCTTGAAACCGTCGTAATGTTGTAGAAAGCAATGTAAAGTAGCGAGTAAAACGTTTTCTAACAATAGAAGTGCGAAGGTCATGTTAGGTTGAGTTATGTTAGTTTAAGCTAGGTAGCGTCGTGAAACTACCAAAAACAACGTCATCTAACGAGATAGTGTTGTTTTATTGTGAGTACGAAACTGCGATAGGTGAAATGTTGTGAAAGCACACAAAACGGCATGAACAAGCCAAATACTGCGTGTTGTACCGTTACAAGTGCGAAACTGCTATGTTGTGATATTCTCGTTAAAGCGCATGAAAGTATCGTGAAACCTTAAAGAACGATGTCATTTAGCGAGATACAGCGCTCTGTACTGCAATAAGTTGCTGAAAAACTGTGAGGTTATGCAAATATCCTAATTGTGAACGAAACAGTGTTATAGAGCGTTTTTTAATACAAGTGCGAATGTTAGGTTAGGTTAAGATATGAACCGTCGTAAAACCGCATTAATCAATGTCACTTAGTGAGATGCAGTGTTTTTCACCATTACAAGTCGGGAACTGCGATATCTAATGTGAAAGCGCTTGCAAACGTCGTTAGGTTAGGTTAGGTTAGGTTAGGTTAGGTTACGTTAGGTTAGGTTAGGTTAGGTTAGGTTTGGTTAGGTTAGGTTAGGTTAGGTTAGGGTATGTTAGGTAAGGTTTGGTTAGGTTAGGTTAGGTTAGGTTGGTTTAGGTAAGGTTAGGTTAGGTTAAGATATGAACCGCGCTAAAACCGCATTAAACAATGTCACTTAGTGAGATGCAGTGTTTTTCACCATTACAAGTTGGGAACTGCGATATCTAATGTGAAAGCGCTTGCAAACGTCGTTAGGTTAGGTTAGGTTAGGTTAGGTTACGTTAGGTTAGGTTTGGTTAGGTTAGGTTAGGTTAGGTTAGGTTAGGTTGGGTTAGGTTAGGTTAGGTTACGTTAGGTTAAGGTATGAACCGTCGTAAAACCGCAATAAACAATGTCACTTAGTGAGATGCAGTGTTTTTCACCTTTACAAGTTGGGAACTGCGATATCTAATGTGAAAGCGCTTGAAACCGTCGTAATGTTGTAGAAAGCAATGTAAAGTAGCGAGTAAAACGTTTTCTAACGATAGAAGTGCGAAGGTTATGTTAGGTTGAGTTATGTTAGTTTAAGCTAGGTAGCGTCGTGAAACCACCAAAAACGACGTCATCTAACGACATAGTGTTGTTTTATTGCGAGTACGAAACTGCGATAGGTAAAATGTTGTGAAAGCACACAAAACGGCATGAACAAGCCAAATACTGCGTGTTGTACCGTAACAAGTGCGAAAGTGCTATGTTGTGACATTCTCGGTAAAGCGCATGCAAGTATCGTGAAACCTTAAAGAACGATGTCATTTAGCGAGATACAGCGTTCTGTACTGTAATAAGTTGGTGAGAAACTGTGAGGTCAAGCAAATATCGTAATTGTGAACGAAACAGTGTAATTGAGCGTCTTTAGATACAAGTGCGAATGTTAGGTTAGGTTGACATATCAACCGTCGTAAAACCGCATTAAACAATGTCACTTAGTGAGATGTAGTGTTTTTCAACATTACAAGTCGGGAACTACGATATCTAATGTGAAAGCGCATGAAACCGTCGTAATCTTGTAGAAAACATTGTAAAGTGGCGAGTAAAACGTTTTCTAACGATAGAAGTGCGAAGGTTAGGTTAGGTTAGGTTAGTTTAGGCTAGGTAGCGTCATGAAACTACCAAAAACGACGTCATCTAACGAGATAGTGTTGTTTTATAGCGAGTATTAAACTGCGATAGGTAAAATGTTGTGAAAGCACACAAAACGGCATGAACAAGCCAAATACTGCGTCGTTACAAGTGCGAAAGTGCTATGTTGTGACATTCTCGGTAAAGCGCATGCAGGTATCGTGAAACCTTAAAGAACGATGTCATTTAGCGAGATACAGCGTTCTGTACTGTAATAAGTTGGTGAGAAACTGTGAGGTCAAGCAAATATCGTAATTGTGAACGAAACAGTGTAATTGAGCGTCTTTAGATACAAGTGCGAATGTTAGGTTAGGTTAAGATATGAACCGTCGTAAAACCGCATTAAACAATGTCAATTACTGAGATGCAGTGTTTTTCACCATTAAAAGTGGGGAACTGCGATATTTAATGTGAAAGCGCTTGCAACCGTCGTTAGGTTAGGTTAGGTTAGGTTAGGTTTGGTTAGGTTTGGTTAGGTTAGGTTAGGTTAGGTTAGGTTAGGTTAGGTTAGGTTGGGTTGAGTTGGGTTAGGTTAGGTTAGGTTAGGTTAGGTTGGGTTAGGTCAGGTTAGGTTAGGTTAGGTTTCGTTAGGTTAGGTTAGGTTACGTTAGGTTAGGTTAGGTTAGGTAAGGATAATTTGGTTAGGTTAGGTAAGGTTAGGTTAGGTTAGGTTAGGTTGGGTTGGGTGTTGTTAGGTTGGGTTGGGTTGGGTTAGGTTGGGTTAGGTTTGGTTAGGTTACGTTAGGTTAGGTTAGGTTAGGTTACGTTAGGTTATGTTATGTTAGGTTAGGTTACGTTAGGTTAGGTTAGGTCAGGTAAGGTTAGGTTACGTTAGAATAGGTTAGGTTAGGTTACGTTAGGTTAGGTTAAGTAAGGTTAGGTTAGGTTTGGTTAGGTTAGGTTAGGTTAGCTTAGGTTAGGTTAGGTTGGGTTGGGTTGGGTTAGGTTGGGTTAGGTTAGGTTAGGTTAGGTTAGGTTGGGTTAGGTTAGTTTAGGTTAGGTTAGGTTAGGTCAGGTTGGGTTGGGTTGGGTTAGGTTAGGTTAGGTTAGGTAAGGTTAGGTTAGGTTAGGTTAGGTTAAGGTATGAACCGTCGTAAAACCGCATTAAACAATGTCACTTAGTAAGATGCAGTGTTTTTCACCTTTACAAGTTGGGAACTGTGATATCTAATGTGAAAGCGCTTGAAACCGTCGTAATGGTAAAGAAAGCAATGTAAAGTAGCGAGTAAAACGTTTTCTAACGATAGAAGTGCGAAGGTCATGTTAGGTTGAGTTGTTAGTTTAAGCTAGGTAGCGTCGTGAAACTACCAAAAACAACGTCATCTAACGAGATAGTGTTGTTTTATTGCGAGTACGAAACTGCGATAGGTGAAATGTTGTGAAAGCACACAAAACAGCATGAACAAGCCAAATACTGCGTGTTGTACCGTTACAAGTGCGAAACTGCTATGTTGTGATATTCTCGTTAAAGCGCATGCAAGCATCGTGAAACCTTAAAGAACGATGTCATTTAGCGAGATACAGCGTTCTGTACTGCAATAAGTTGGTGAAAAACTGTGAGGTTATGCAAATATCCTAATTGTGAACGAAACAGTGTAATAGAGCGTTTTTTAATACAAGTGCGAATGTTAAGTTAGGTTAAGATATGAACCGTCGTAAAACCACATTAAACAATGTCACTTAGTGAGATGCAGTGTTTTTCACCATGACAAGTCGGGAACTGCGATATCTAATGTGAAAGCGCTTGCAAACGTCGTTAGGTTAGGTTAGGTTAGGTTAGGTTACGTTAGGTTAGGTTAGGTTAGGTTTGGTTAGGTTAGGTTAGGTTATGTTAGGGTATGTTAGGTAAGGTTTGGTTAGGTTAGGTTAGGTTAGGTTGGTTTAGGTAAGGTTAGGTTAGGTTAAGATATGAACCGCGCTAAAACCGCATTAAACAATGTCACTTAGTGAGATGCTGTGTTTTTCACCATTACAAGTCGGGAACTGCGATATCTAATGTGAAAGCGCATGAAACCGTCGTAATCTTGTAGAAAACATTGTAAAGTAGCGAATAAAACGTTTTCTAACGATAGAAGCGCGAAGGTTCGGTTAGTTTGAGCTAGGTAGCGTCGTGAAACCACCAAAAACGACGTCATCTAACGAGATAGTGTTGTTTTATTGCGAGTACGAAACTGCGATAGGTAAAATGTTGTGAAAGCACACAAAACGGCATGAACAAGCCAAATACTGCGTGTTGTACCGTTACAAGTGCGAAAGTGCTATGTTGTGACATTCTCGGTAAAGCGCATGCAAGTATCGTGAAACCTTAAAGAACGATGTCATTTAGCGAGATACAGCGTTCTGTACTGTAATAAGTTGGTGAGAAACTGTGAGGTCAAGCAAATATCGTAATTGTGAACGAAACAGTGTAATTGAGCGTCTTTAGATACAAGTGCGAATGTTAGGTTAGGTTGACATATCAACCGTCGTAAAACCGCATTAAACAATGTCACTTAGTGAGATGTAGTGTTTTTCAACATTACAAGTCGGGAACTACGATATCTAATGTGAAAGCGCATGAAACCGTCGTAATCTTGTAGAAAACATTGTAAAGTGGCGAGTAAAACGTTTTCTAACGATAGAAGTGCGAAGGTTAGGTTAGGTTAGGTTAGTTTAAGCTAGGTAGCGTCGTGAAACTACCAAAAACGACGTCATCTAACGAGATAGTGTTGTTTTATAGCGAGTATTAAACTGCGATAGGTGAAATGTTGTGAAAGCACACAAAACGGCATGAACAAGCCAAATACTGCGTGTTCTACCGTTACAAGTGCGAAACTGCTATATTGTGATATTCTCGTTAAAGCGCATGCAAGCATCGTGAAACCTTAAAGAACAATGTCATTTAGCGAGATACAGCCTTCTGTACTGCAATAAGTTGGTGAAAAACTGTGAGGTTATGCAAATATCGTAATTGTGAACAAAACAGTGTAATAGAGCGTTTTTAGATACAAGTGCGAATGTTAGGTTAGGTTAAGATATGAACCGTCGTAAAACCGCATTAAACAATGTCAATTACTGAGATGCAGTGTTTTTCACCATTAAAAGTGGGGAACTGCGATATTTAATGTGAAAGCGCTTGCAACCGTCGTTAGGTTAGGTTAGGTTAGGTTAGGTTAGGTTAGGTTTGGTTAGGTTAGGTTAGGTTAGGTTAGGTTAGATTAGGTTAGGTTGGGTTGGGTTGAGTTGGGTTAGGTTAGGTTAGGTTAGGTTGGGTTAGGTCAGGTTAGGTTAGGTTAGGTTACGTTAGGTTAGGTTAGGTTACGTTAGGTTAGGTTAGGTTAGGTTAGGTTACGTTAGGTTAGGTTAGGTTAGGTAAGGATAATTATGTTAGGTTAGGTAAGGTTAGGTTAGGTTAGGTTAGGTTGGGTTGGGTGTTGTTGGGTTGGGTTGGGTTGGGTTAGGTTGGGTTAGGTTTGGTTAGGTTACGTTAGGTTAGGTTAGGTTAGGTTACGTTAGGTTATGTTAGGTTAGGTTAGGTTACGTTAGGTTAGGTTAGGTCAGGTAAGGTTAGGTTACGTTAGAATAGGTTAGGTTAGGTTACGTTAGGTTAGGTTAAGTAAGGTTAGGTTAGGTTTGGTTAGGTTAGGTTAGGTTAGCTTAGGTTAGGTTAGGTTGGGTTGGGTTGGGTTAGGTTGGGTTAGGTTAGGTTAGGTTAGGTTAGGTTGGGTTAGGTTAGTTTAGGTTAGGTTAGGTTAGGTCAGGTTGGGTTGGGTTGGGTTAGGTTAGGTTAGGTTAGGTAAGGTTAGGTTAGGTTAGGTTAGGTTAAGGTATGAACCGTCGTAAAACCGCATTAAACAATGTCACTTAGTAAGATGCAGTGTTTTTCACCTTTACAAGTTGGGAACTGTGATATCTAATGTGAAAGCGCTTGAAACCGTCGTAATGTTAAAGAAAGCAATGTAAAGTAGCGAGTAAAACGTTTTCTAACGATAGAAGTGCGAAGGTCATGTTAGGTTGAGTTGTTAGTTTAAGCTAGGTAGCGTCGTGAAACTACCAAAAACAACGTCATCTAACGAGATAGTGTTGTTTTATTGCGAGTACGAAACTGCGATAGGTGAAATGTTGTGAAAGCACACAAAACAGCATGAACAAGCCAAATACTGCGTGTTGTATCGTTACAAGTGCGAAACTGCTATGTTGTGATATTCTCGTTAAAGCGCATGCAAGCATCGTGAAACCTTAAAGAACGATGTCATTTAGCGAGATACAGCGTTCTGTACTGCAATAAGTTGGTGAAAAACTGTGAGGTTATGCAAATATCCTAATTGTGAACGAAACAGTGTAGTAGAGCGTTTTTTAATACAAGTGCGAATGTTAAGTTAGGTTAAGATATGAACCGTCGTAAAACCACATTAAACAATGTCACTTAGTGAGATGCAGTGTTTTTCACCATTACAAGTCGGGAACTGCGATATCTAATGTGAAAGCGCTTGCAAACGTCGTTAGGTTAGGTTAGGTTAGGTTAGGTTACGTTAGGTTAGGTTAGGTTATGTTTGGTTAGGTTAGGTTAGGTTATGTTAGGGTATGTTAGGTAAGGTTTGGTTAGGTTAGGTTAGGTCAGGTTGGTTTAGGTAAGGTTAGGTTAGGTTAAGATATGAACCGCGCTAAAACCGCATTAAACAATGTCACTTAGTGAGATGCTGTGTTTTTCACCATTACAAGTCGGGAACTGCGATATCTAACGTGAAAGCGCATGAAACCGTCGTAACCTTGTAGAAAACATTGTAAAGTAGCGAATAAAACGTTTTCTAACGATAGAAGTGCGAAGGTTAGCTTGAGTTATGTTAGTTTAAAGAACGATGTCATTTAGCGAGATACAGCGTTCTGTACAGTAATAAGTTGGTGAGAAACTGTGAGGTCAAGCAAATATCGTAATTGTGAACGAAACAGTGTAATTGAGCGTCTTTAGATACAAGTGCGAATGTTAGGTTAGGTTGACATATCAACCGTCGTAAAACCGCATTAAACAATGTCACTTAGTGAGATGTAGTGTTTTTCAACATTACAAGTCGGGAACTACGATATCTAATGTGAAAGCGCTTGCAACCGTCGTTAGGTTAGGTTAGGTTAGGTTAGGTTAGGTTAGGTTAGATTAGGTTAGGTTGGGTTGGGTTGAGTTGGGTTAGGTTAGGTTAGGTTAGGTTAGGTTGGGTTAGGTCAGGTTAGGTTAGGTTAGGTTACGTTAGGTTAGGTTAGGTTACGTTAGGTTAGGTTAGGTTAGGTTACGTTAGGTTAGGTTAGGTAAGGATAATTTGGTTAGGTTAGGTAAGGTTAGGTTAGGTTAGGTTAGGTTGGGTTGGGTGTTGTTGGGTTGGGTTGGGTTGGGTTAGGTTGGGTTAGGTTAGGTTAGGTTACATTAGGTTAGGTTAGGTTAGGTTACGTTAGGTTATGTTAGGTTAGGTTAGGTTACGTTAGGTTAGGTTAGGTCAGGTAAGGTTAGGTTACGTTAGAATAGGTTAGGTTAGGTTACGTTAGGTTAGGTTAAGTTAGGTTAGGTTAGGTTAGGTTAGGTTAGGTTAGGTTGGGTTGGGTTGGGTTAGGTTGGGTTAGGTTAGGTTAGGTTAGGTTGGGTTAGGTTAGTTTAGGTTAGGTTAGGTTAGGTTAGGTTAGGTTGGGTTGGGTTGGGTTAGGTTAGGTTAGGTTAGGTAAGGTTAGGTTAGGTTAGGTTAGGTTAGGTTAAGGTATGAACCGTCGTAAAACCGCATTAAACAATGTCACTTAGTGAGATGCAGTGTTTTTCACCTTTACAAGTTGGGAACTGTGATATCTAATGTGAAAGCGCTTGAAATCGTCGTAATGTTGTAGAAAGCAATGTAAAGTAGCGAGTAAAACGTTTTCTAACAATAGAAGTGCGAAGGTCATGTTAGGTTGAGTTATGTTAGTTTAAGCTAGGTAGCGTCGTGAAACTACCAAAAACAACGTCATCTAACGAGATAGTGTTGTTTTATTGCGAGTACGAAACTGCGATAGGTGAAATGTTGTGAAAGCACACAAAACAGCATGAACAAGCCAAATACTGCGTGTTGTACCGTTACAAGTGCGAAACTGCTATGTTGTGATATTCTCGTTAAAGCGCATGCAAGCATCGTGAAACCTTAAAGAACGATGTCATTTAGCGAGATACAGCGTTCTGTACTGCAATAAGTTGGTGAAAAACTGTGAGGTTATGCAAATATCCTAATTGTGAACGAAACAGTGTAATAGAGCGTTTTTTAATACAAGTGCGAATGTTAAGTTAGGTTAAGATATGAACCGTCGTAAAACCACATTAAACAATGTCACTTAGTGAGATGCAGTGTTTTTCACCATGACAAGTCGGGAACTGCGATATCTAATGTGAAAGCGCTTGCAAACGTCGTTAGGTTAGGTTAGGTTAGGTTAGGTTACGTTAGGTTAGGTTAGGTTAGGTTTGGTTAGGTTAGGTTAGGTTATGTTAGGGTATGTTAGGTAAGGTTTGGTTAGGTTAGGTTAGGTTAGGTTGGTTTAGGTAAGGTTAGGTTAGGTTAAGATATGAACCGCGCTAAAACCGCATTAAACAATGTCACTTAGTGAGATGCTGTGTTTTTCACCATTACAAGTCGGGAACTGCGATATCTAATGTGAAAGCGCATGAAACCGTCGTAATCTTGTAGAAAACATTGTAAAGTAGCGAATAAAACGTTTTCTAACGATAGAAGCGCGAAGGTTCGGTTAGTTTGAGCTAGGTAGCGTCGTGAAACCACCAAAAACGACGTCATCTAACGAGATAGTGTTGTTTTATTGCGAGTACGAAACTGCGATAGGTAAAATGTTGTGAAAGCACACAAAACGGCATGAACAAGCCAAATACTGCGTGTTGTACCGTTACAAGTGCGAAAGTGCTATGTTGTGACATTCTCGGTAAAGCGCATGCAAGTATCGTGAAACCTTAAAGAACGATGTCATTTAGCGAGATACAGCGTTCTGTACTGTAATAAGTTGGTGAGAAACTGTGAGGTCAAGCAAATATCGTAATTGTGAACGAAACAGTGTAATTGAGCGTCTTTAGATACAAGTGCGAATGTTAGGTTAGGTTGACATATCAACCGTCGTAAAACCGCATTAAACAATGTCACTTAGTGAGATGTAGTGTTTTTCAACATTACAAGTCGGGAACTACGATATCTAATGTGAAAGCGCATGAAACCGTCGTAATCTTGTAGAAAACATTGTAAAGTGGCGAGTAAAACGTTTTCTAACGATAGAAGTGCGAAGGTTAGGTTAGGTTAGGTTAGTTTAAGCTAGGTAGCGTCGTGAAACTACCAAAAACGACGTCATCTAACGAGATAGTGTTGTTTTATAGCGAGTATTAAACTGCGATAGGTGAAATGTTGTGAAAGCACACAAAACGGCATGAACAAGCCAAATACTGCGTGTTCTACCGTTACAAGTGCGAAACTGCTATATTGTGATATTCTCGTTAAAGCGCATGCAAGCATCGTGAAACCTTAAAGAACAATGTCATTTAGCGAGATACAGCCTTCTGTACTGCAATAAGTTGGTGAAAAACTGTGAGGTTATGCAAATATCGTAATTGTGAACAAAACAGTGTAATAGAGCGTTTTTAGATACAAGTGCGAATGTTAGGTTAGGTTAAGATATGAACCGTCGTAAAACCGCATTAAACAATGTCAATTACTGAGATGCAGTGTTTTTCACCATTAAAAGTGGGGAACTGCGATATTTAATGTGAAAGCGCTTGCAACCGTCGTTAGGTTAGGTTAGGTTAGGTTAGGTTAGGTTAGGTTTGGTTAGGTTAGGTTAGGTTAGGTTAGGTTAGATTAGGTTAGGTTGGGTTGGGTTGAGTTGGGTTAGGTTAGGTTAGGTTAGGTTGGGTTAGGTCAGGTTAGGTTAGGTTAGGTTACGTTAGGTTAGGTTAGGTTACGTTAGGTTAGGTTAGGTTAGGTTACGTTAGGTTAGGTTAGGTTAGGTAAGGATAATTATGTTAGGTTAGGTAAGGTTAGGTTAGGTTAGGTTAGGTTGGGTTGGGTGTTGTTGGGTTGGGTTGGGTTGGGTTAGGTTGGGTTAGGTTTGGTTAGGTTACGTTAGGTTAGGTTAGGTTAGGTTACGTTAGGTTATGTTAGGTTAGGTTACGTTAGGTTAGGTTAGGTCAGGTAAGGTTAGGTTACGTTAGAATAGGTTAGGTTAGGTTACGTTAGGTTAGGTTAAGTAAGGTTAGGTTAGGTTTGGTTAGGTTAGGTTAGGTTAGCTTAGGTTAGGTTAGGTTGGGTTGGGTTGGGTTAGGTTGGGTTAGGTTAGGTTAGGTTAGGTTAGGTTGGGTTAGGTTAGTTTAGGTTAGGTTAGGTTAGGTCAGGTTGGGTTGGGTTGGGTTAGGTTAGGTTAGGTTAGGTAAGGTTAGGTTAGGTTAGGTTAGGTTAAGGTATGAACCGTCGTAAAACCGCATTAAACAATGTCACTTAGTAAGATGCAGTGTTTTTCACCTTTACAAGTTGGGAACTGTGATATCTAATGTGAAAGCGCTTGCAACCGTCGTAATGTTAAAGAAAGCAATGTAAAGTAGCGAGTAAAACGTTTTCTAACGATAGAAGTGCGAAGGTCATGTTAGGTTGAGTTGTTAGTTTAAGCTAGGTAGCGTCGTGAAACTACCAAAAACAACGTCATCTAACGAGATAGTGTTGTTTTATTGCGAGTACGAAACTGCGATAGGTGAAATGTTGTGAAAGCACACAAAACAGCATGAACAAGCCAAATACTGCGTGTTGTATCGTTACAAGTGCGAAACTGCTATGTTGTGATATTCTCGTTAAAGCGCATGCAAGCATCGTGAAACCTTAAAGAACGATGTCATTTAGCGAGATACAGCGTTCTGTACTGCAATAAGTTGGTGAAAAACTGTGAGGTTATGCAAATATCCTAATTGTGAACGAAACAGTGTAGTAGAGCGTTTTTTAATACAAGTGCGAATGTTAAGTTAGGTTAAGATATGAACCGTCGTAAAACCACATTAAACAATGTCACTTAGTGAGATGCAGTGTTTTTCACCATTACAAGTCGGGAACTGCGATATCTAATGTGAAAGCGCTTGCAAACGTCGTTAGGTTAGGTTAGGTTAGGTTAGGTTACGTTAGGTTAGGTTAGGTTATGTTTGGTTAGGTTAGGTTAGGTTATGTTAGGGTATGTTAGGTAAGGTTTGGTTAGGTTAGGTTAGGTCAGGTTGGTTTAGGTAAGGTTAGGTTAGGTTAAGATATGAACCGCGCTAAAACCGCATTAAACAATGTCACTTAGTGAGATGCTGTGTTTTTCACCATTACAAGTCGGGAACTGCGATATCTAACGTGAAAGCGCATGAAACCGTCGTAACCTTGTAGAAAACATTGTAAAGTAGCGAATAAAACGTTTTCTAACGACAGAAGTGCGAAGGTTAGCTTGAGTTATGTTAGTTTAAAGAACGATGTCATTTAGCGAGATACAGCGTTCTGTACAGTAATAAGTTGGTGAGAAACTGTGAGGTCAAGCAAATATCGTAATTGTGAACGAAACAGTGTAATTGAGCGTCTTTAGATACAAGTGCGAATGTTAGGTTAGGTTGACATATCAACCGTCGTAAAACCGCATTAAACAATGTCACTTAGTGAGATGTAGTGTTTTTCAACATTACAAGTCGGGAACTACGATATCTAATGTGAAAGCGCTTGCAACCGTCGTTAGGTTAGGTTAGGTTAGGTTAGGTTAGGTTAGGTTAAATTAGGTTAGGTTGGGTTGGGTTGAGTTGGGTTAGGTTAGGTTAGGTTAGGTTAGGTTGGGTTAGGTCAGGTTAGGTTAGGTTAGGTTACGTTAGGTTAGGTTAGGTTACGTTAGGTTAGGTTAGGTTAGGTTACGTTAGGTTAGGTTAGGTAAGGATAATTTGGTTAGGTTAGGTAAGGTTAGGTTAGGTTAGGTTAGGTTGGGTTGGGTGTTGTTGGGTTGGGTTGGGTTGGGTTAGGTTGGGTTAGGTTAGGTTAGGTTACATTAGGTTAGGTTAGGTTAGGTTACGTTAGGTTATGTTAGGTTAGGTTAGGTTACGTTAGGATAGGTTAGGTCAGGTAAGGTTAGGTTACGTTAGAATAGGTTAGGTTAGGTTACGTTAGGTTAGGTTAAGTTAGGTTAGGTTAGGTTAGGTTAGGTTAGGTTGGGTTGGGTTGGGTTAGGTTGGGTTAGGTTAGGTTAGGTTAGGTTGGGTTAGGTTAGTTTAGGTTAGGTTAGGTTAGGTTAGGTTGGGTTGGGTTGGGTTGGGTTAGGTTAGGTTAGGTTAGGTAAGGTTAGGTTAGGTTAGGTTAGGTTAGGTTAAGGTATGAACCGTCGTAAAACCGCATTAAACAATGTCACTTAGTGAGATGCAGTGTTTTTCACCTTTAAAAGTTGGGAACTGCGATATCTAATGTGAAAGCGCTTGAAACCGTCGTAATGTTGTAGAAAGCAATGTAAAGTAGCGAGTAAAACGTTTTCTAACGATAGAAGTGCGAAGGTTATGTTAGGTTGAGTTATGTTAGTTTAAGCTAGGTAGCGTCGTGAAACCACCAAAAACGACGTCATCTAACGAGATAGTGTTGTTTTATTGCGAGTACGAAACTGCGATAGGTAAAATGTTGTGAAAGCACACAAAACGGCATGAACAAGCCAAATACTGCGTGTTGTACCGTAACAAGTGCGAAAGTGCTATGTTGTGACATTCTCGGTAAAGCGCATGCAAGTATCGTGAAACCTTAAAGAACGATGTCATTTAGCGAGATACAGTACTGTAATAAGTTGGTGAGAAACTGTGAGGTCAAGCAAATATCGTAATTGTGAACGAAACAGTGTAATTGAGCGTCTTTAGATACAAGTGCGAATGTTAGGTTAGGTTGACATATCAACCGTCGTAAAACCGCATTAAACAATGTCACTTAGTGAGATGTAGTGTTTTTCAACATTACAAGTCGGGAACTACGATATCTAATGTGAAAGCGCATGAAACCGTCGTAATCTTGTAGAAAACATTGTAAAGTGGCGAGTAAAACGTTTTCTAACGATAGAAGTGCGAAGGTTAGATTAGGTTAGGTTAGTTTAGGCTAGGTAGCGTCATGAAACTACCAAAAACGACGTCATCTAACGAGATAGTGTTGTTTTATAGCGAGTATTAAACTGCGATAGGTAAAATGTTGTGAAAGCACACAAAACGGCATGAACAAGCCAAATACTGCGTCGTTACAAGTGCGAAAGTGCTATGTTGTGACATTCTCGGTAAAGCGCATGCAGGTATCGTGAAACCTTAAAGAACGATGTCATTTAGCGAGATACAGCGTTCTGTACTGTAATAAGTTGGTGAGAAACTGTGAGGTCAAGCAAATATCGTAATTGTGAACGAAACAGTGTAATTGAGCGTCTTTAGATACAAGTGCGAATGTTAGGTTAGGTTAAGATATGAACCGTCGTAAAACCGCATTAAACAATGTCAATTACTGAGATGCAGTGTTTTTCACCATTAAAAGTGGGGAACTGCGATATTTAATGTGAAAGCGCTTGCAACCGTCGTTAGGTTAGGTTAGGTTAGGTTAGGTTTGGTTAGGTTTGGTTAGGTTAGGTTAGGTTAGGTTATGTTAGATTAGGTTAGGTTGGGTTGAGTTGGGTTAGGTTAGGTTAGGTTAGGTTAGGTTGGGTTAGGTCAGGTTAGGTTAGGTTAGGTTTCGTTAGGTTAGGTTAGGTTACGTTAGGTTAGGTTAGGTTAGGTTACGTTAGGTTAGGTTAGGTTAGGTAAGGATAATTTGGTTAGGTTAGGTAAGGTTAGGTTAGGTTAGGTTAGGTTGGGTTGGGTGTTGTTAGGTTGGGTTGGGTTGGGTTAGGTTGGGTTAGGTTTGGTTAGGTTACGTTAGGTTAGGTTAGGTTAGGTTACGTTAGGTTATGTTAGGTTAGGTTAGGTTACGTTAGGTTAGGTTAGGTCAGGTAAGGTTAGGTTACGTTAGAATAGGTTAGGTTAGGTTACGTTAGGTTAGGTTAAGTAAGGTTAGGTTAGGTTTGGTTAGGTTAGGTTAGGTTAGCTTAGGTTAGGTTAGGTTGGGTTGGGTTGGGTTAGGTTGGGTTAGGTTAGGTTAGGTTAGGTTAGGTTAGGTCAGGTTGGGTTGGGTTGGGTTAGGTTAGGTTAGGTTAGGTAAGGTTAGGTTAGGTTAGGTTAGGTTAAGGTATGAACCGTCGTAAAACCGCATTAAACAATGTCACTTAGTGAGATGCAGTGTTTTTCACCTTTACAAGTTGGGAACTGTGATATCTAATGTGAAAGCGCTTGAAACCGTCGTAATGGTAAAGAAAGCAATGTAAAGTAGCGAGTAAAACGTTTTCTAACGATAGAAGTGCGAAGGTCATGTTAGGTTGAGTTGTTAGTTTAAGCTAGGTAGCGTCGTGAAACTACCAAAAACAACGTCATCTAACGAGATAGTGTTGTTTTATTGCGAGTACGAAACTGCGATAGGTGAAATGTTGTGAAAGCACACAAAACAGCATGAACAAGCCAAATACTGCGTGTTGTACCGTTACAAGTGCGAAACTGCTATGTTGTGATATTCTCGTTAAAGCGCATGCAAGCATCGTGAAACCTTAAAGAACGATGTCATTTAGCGAGATACAGCGTTCTGTACTGCAATAAGTTGGTGAAAAACTGTGAGGTTATGCAAATATCCTAATTGTGAACGAAACAGTGTAATAGAGCGTTTTTTAATACAAGTGCGAATGTTAAGTTAGGTTAAGATATGAACCGTCGTAAAACCACATTAAACAATGTCACTTAGTGAGATGCAGTGTTTTTCACCATGACAAGTCGGGAACTGCGATATCTAATGTGAAAGCGCTTGCAAACGTCGTTAGGTTAGGTTAGGTTAGGTTAGGTTAGGTTAGGTTAGGTTAGGTTAGGTTAGGTTAGGTTTGGTTAGGTTAGGTTAGGTTATGTTAGGGTATGTTAGGTAAGGTTTGGTTAGGTTAGGTTAGGTTAGGTTGGTTTAGGTAAGGTTAGGTTAGGTTAAGATATGAACCGCGCTAAAACCGCATTAAACAATGTCACTTAGTGAGATGCTCTGTTTTTCACCATTACAAGTCGGGAACTGCGATATCTAATGTGAAAGCGCATGAAACCGTCGTAATCTTGTAGAAAACATTGTAAAGTAGCGAATAAAACGTTTTCTAACGATAGAAGCGCGAAGGTTCGGTTAGTTTGAGCTAGGTAGCGTCGTGAAACCACCAAAAACGACGTCATCTAACGAGATAGTGTTGTTTTATTGCGAGTACGAAACTGCGATAGGTAAAATGTTGTGAAAGCACACAAAACGGCATGAACAAGCCAAATACTGCGTGTTGTACCGTTACAAGTGCGAAAGTGCTATGTTGTGACATTCTCGGTAAAGCGCATGCAAGTATCGTGAAACCTTAAAGAACGATGTCATTTAGCGAGATACAGCGTTCTGTACTGTAATAAGTTGGTGAGAAACTGTGAGGTCAAGCAAATATCGTAATTGTGAACGAAACAGTGTAATTGAGCGTCTTTAGATACAAGTGCGAATGTTAGGTTAGGTTGACATATCAACCGTCGTAAAACCGCATTAAACAATGTCACTTAGTGAGATGTAGTGTTTATCAACATTACAAGTCGGGAACTACGATATCTAATGTGAAAGCGCATGAAACCGCCGTAATCTTGTAAAAAACATTGTAAAGTGGCGAGTAAAACGTTTTCTAACGATAGAAGTGCGAAGGTTAGGTTAGGTTAGGTTAGTTTAAGCTAGGTAGCGTCGTGAAACTACCAAAAACGACGTCATCTAACGAGATAGTGTTGTTTTATAGCGAGTATTAAACTGCGATAGGTGAAATGTTGTGAAAGCACACAAAACGGCATGAACAAGCCAAATACTGCGTGTTCTACCGTTACAAGTGCGAAACTGCTATATTGTGATATTCTCGTTAAAGCGCATGCAAGCATCGTGAAACCTTAAAGAACAATGTCATTTAGCGAGATACAGCCTTCTGTACTGCAATAAGTTGGTGAAAAACTGTGAGGTTATGCAAATATCGTAATTGTGAACAAAACAGTGTAATAGAGCGTTTTTAGATACAAGTGCGAATGTTAGGTTAGGTTAAGATATGAACCGTCGTAAAACCGCATTAAACAATGTCAATTACTGAGATGCAGTGTTTTTCACCATTAAAAGTGGGGAACTGCGATATTTAATGTGAAAGCGCTTGCAACCGTCGTTAGGTTAGGTTAGGTTAGGTTAGGTTAGGTTAGGTTAGGTTTGGTTAGGTTAGGTTAGGTTAGGTTAGGTTAGATTAGGTTAGGTTGGGTTGGGTTGAGTTGGGTTAGGTTAGGTTAGGTTAGGTTGGGTTAGGTCAGGTTAGGTTAGGTTAGGTTACGTTAGGTTAGGTTAGGTTACGTTAGGTTAGGTTAGGTTAGGTTAGGTTACGTTAGGTTAGGTTAGGTTAGGTAAGGATAATTATGTTAGGTTAGGTAAGGTTAGGTTAGGTTAGGTTAGGTTGGGTTGGGTGTTGTTGGGTTGGGTTGGGTTGGGTTAGGTTGGGTTAGGTTTGGTTAGGTTACGTTAGGTTAGGTTATGTTAGGTTACGTTAGGTTATGTTAGGTTAGGTTAGGTTACGTTAGGTTAGGTTAGGTCAGGTAAGGTTAGGTTACGTTAGAATAGGTTAGGTTAGGTTACGTTAGGTTAGGTTAAGTAAGGTTAGGTTAGGTTTGGTTAGGTTAGGTTAGGTTAGCTTAGGTTAGGTTAGGTTGGGTTGGGTTGGGTTAGGTTGGGTTAGGTTAGGTTAGGTTGGGTTAGGTTAGTTTAGGTTAGGTTAGGTTAGGTCAGGTTGGGTTGGGTTGGGTTAGGTTAGGTTAGGTTAGGTAAGGTTAGGTTAGGTTAGGTTAGGTTAAGGTATGAACCGTCGTAAAACCGCATTAAACAATGTCACTTAGTAAGATGCAGTGTTTTTCACCTTTACAAGTTGGGAACTGTGATATCTAATGTGAAAGCGCTTGAAACCGTCGTAATGTTAAAGAAAGCAATGTAAAGTAGCGAGTAAAACGTTTTCTAACGATAGAAGTGCGAAGGTCATGTTAGGTTGAGTTGTTAGTTTAAGCTAGGTAGCGTCGTGAAACTACCAAAAACAACGTCATCTAACGAGATAGTGTTGTTTTATTGCGAGTACGAAACTGCGATAGGTGAAATGTTGTGAAAGCACACAAAACAGCATGAACAAGCCAAATACTGCGTGTTGTATCGTTACAAGTGCGAAACTGCTATGTTGTGATATTGTCGTTAAAGCGCATGCAAGCATCGTGAAACCTTAAAGAACGATGTCATTTAGCGAGATACAGCGTTCTGTACTGCAATAAGTTGGTGAAAAACTGTGAGGTTATGCAAATATCCTAATTGTGAACGAAACAGTGTAATAGAGCGTTTTTTAATACAAGTGCGAATGTTAAGTTAGGTTAAGATATGAACCGTCGTAAAACCACATTAAACAATGTCACTTAGTGAGATGCAGTGTTTTTCACCATTACAAGTCGGGAACTGCGATATCTAATGTGAAAGCGCTTGCAAACGTCGTTAGGTTAGGTTAGGTTAGGTTAGGTTAGGTTACGTTAGGTTAGGTTTGGTTAGGTTAGGTTAGGTTAGGTTATGTTAGGTTAGGTTGGGTTAGGTTAGGTTAGGTTACGTTAGGTTAAGGTATGAACCGTCGTAAAACCGCAATAAACAATGTCACTTAGTGAGATGCAGTGTTTTTCACCTTTACAAGTTGGGAACTGCGATATCTAATGTGAAAGCGCATGAAACCGTCGTAATCTTGTAGAAAACATTGTAAAGTAGCGAATAAAACGTTTTCTAACGATAGAAGTGCGAAGGTTATGTTAGGTTGAGTTATGTTAGTTTAAGCTAGGTAGCGTCGTGAAACCACCAAAAGCGACGTCATCTAACGAGATAGTGTTGTTTTATTGCGAGTACGAAACTGCGATAGGTAAAATGTTGTGAAAGCACACAAAACGGCATGAACAAGCGAAATACTGCGTGTTGTACCGTTACAAGTGCGAAACTGCTATGTTGTGACATTCTCGGTAAAGCGCATGCAAGTATCGTGAAACCTTAAAGAACGATGTCATTTAGCGAGATACAGCGTTCTGTACTGTAATAAGTTGGTGAGAAACTGTGAGGTCAAGCAAATATCGTAATTGTGAACGAAACAGTGTAATTGAGCGTCTTTAGATACAAGTGCGAATGTTAGGTTAGGTTGACATATCAACCGTCGTAAAACCGCATTAAACAATGTCACTTAGTGAGATGTAGTGTTTTTCAACATTACAAGTCGGGAAATACGATATCTAATGTGAAAGCGCATGAAACCGTCGTAATCTTGTAGAAAACATTGTAAAGTGGCGAGTAAAACGTTTTTTAACGATAGAAGTGCGAAGGTTAGGTTAGGTTAGGTTGGTTTAAGCTAGGTAGCGTCGTGAAACTACCAAAAACTACGTCATCTAACGAGATAGTGTTGTTTTATAGCGAGTATTAAACTGCGATAGGTGAAATGTTGTGAAAGCACACAAAACGGCATGAACAAGCCAAATACTGCGTGTTCTACCGTTACAAGTGCGAAACTGCTATATTGTGATATTCTCGTTAAAGCGTATGCAAGCATCGTGAAACCTTAAAGAACAATGTCATTTAGCGAGATACAGCGTTCTGTACTGCAATAAGTTGGTGAAAAACTGTGAGGTTATGCAAATCTCGTAATTGTTAACACAACAGTGTAATAGAGCGTTTTTAGATACAAGTGCGAATGTTAGGTTAGGTTAAGATATGAACCGTCGTAAAACCGCATTAAACAATGTCAATTACTGAGATGCAGTGTTTTTCACCATTAAAAGTGGGGAACTGCGATATTTAATGTGAAAGCGCTTGCAACCGTCGTTAGGTTAGGTTAGGTTAGGTTGGGTTGAGTTGGGTTAGGTTAGGTTAGGTTGGGTTAGGTTGGGTTAGGTTAGGTTAGGTTACGTTAGGTTAGGTTAGGTTAGGTTACGTTAGGTTAGGTTAGGTTAGGTAAGGATAATTTGGTTAGGTTAGGTAAGGTTAGGTTAGGTTAGGTTAGGTTGGGTTGGGTGTTGGGTTGGGTTGGGTTGGGTTAGGTTGGGTTAGGTTAGGTTACGTTAGCTTAGGTTAGGTTAGGTTACGTTAGGTTATGTTAGGTTAGGTTAGGTTACGTTAGGTTAGGTTAGGTCAGGTAAGGTTAGGTTACGTTAGAATAGGTTAGGTTAGGTTACGTTAGGTTAGGTTAAGTTAGGTTAGGTTAGGTTTGGTTAGGTTAGGTTAGGTTAGCTCAGGTTAGGTTGGGTTGGGTTGGGTTAGGTTGGGTTAGGTTAGGTTAGGTTAGGTTGGGTTAGGTTAGTTTAGGTTAGGTTAGGTTAGGTTAGGTTGGGTTGGGTTGGGTTAGGTTAGGTTAGGTTAGGTTAGGTTAGGTAAGGTTAGGTTAGGTTAGGTTAGGTTAGGTTAGGTTAAGGTATGAACCGTTGTAAAACCGCATTAAACAATGTCACTTAGTGAGATGCAGTGTTTTTCACCTTTACAAGTTGGGAACTGTGATATCTAATGTGAAAGCGCTTGAAACCGTCGTAATGGTAAAGAAAGCAATGTAAAGTAGCGAGTAAAACGTTTTCTAACGATAGAAGTGCGAAGGTCATGTTAGGTTGAGTTGTTAGTTTAAGCTAGGTAGCGTCGTGAAACTACCAAAAACAACGTCATCTAACGAGATAGTGTTGTTTTATTGCGAGTACGAAACTGCGATAGGTGAAATGTGAAAGCACACAAAACAGCATGAACAAGCCAAATACTGCGTGTTGTACCGTTACAAGTGCGAAACTGCTATGTTGTGATATTCTCGTTAAAGCGCATGCAAGCATCGTGAAACCTTAAAGAACGATGTCATTTAGCGAGATACAGCGTTCTGTACTGCAATAAGTTGGTGAAAAACTGTGAGGTTATGCAAATATCCTAATTGTGAACGAAACAGTGTAATAGAGCGTTTTTTAATACAAGTGCGAATGTTAAGTTAGGTTAAGATATGAACCGTCGTAAAACCACATTAAACAATGTCACTTAGTGAGATGCAGTGTTTTTCACCATGACAAGTCGGGAACTGCGATATCTAATGTGAAAGCGCTTGCAAACGTCGTTAGGTTAGGTTAGGTTAGGTTAGGTTACGTTAGGTTAGGTTAGGTTAGGTTTGGTTAGGTTGGGTTAGGTTATGTTAGGGTATGTTAGGTAAGGTTTGGTTAGGTTAGGTTAGGTTAGGTTGGTTTAGGTAAGGTTAGGTTAGGTTAAGATATGAACCGCGCTAAAACCGCATTAAACAATGTCACTTAGTGAGATGCTGTGTTTTTCACCATTACAAGTCGGGAACTGCGATATCTAATGTGAAAGCGCATGAAACCGTCGTAATCTTGTAGAAAACATTGTAAAGTAGCGAATAAAACGTTTTCGAACGATAGAAGTGCGAAGGTTCGGTTAGTTTGAGCTAGGTAGCGTCGTGAAACCACCAAAAACGATGTCATCTAACGAGATAGTGTTTTATTGCGAGTACGAAACTGCGATAGGTGAAATATTGGGAAAGCACACAAAATGGCATGAACTAGCCAGATACTGCGTCTTGTGCCGTTACAAGTGCGAAACTGCTTTATTGTGATATTCTCGTTAAAGCGCATGCAAGTATCGTGAAACCTTAAAGAACGATGTCATTTAGCGAGATACAGCGTTCTGTACTGTAATAAGTTGGTGAGAAACTGTGAGGTCAAGCAAATATCGTAATTGTGAACGAAACAGTGTAATTCAGCGTATTTAGATACAAGTGCGAATGTTAGGTTAGGTTGAGATATCAACCGTCGTAAAACCGCATTAAACAATGTCACTTAGTGAGATGTAGTGTTTTTCAACATTACAAGTCGGGAACTACGATATCTAATGTGAAAGCGCATGAAACCGTCGTAATCTTGTAGAAAACATTGTAAAGTTGCGAGTAAAACGTTTTCTAACGATAGAAGTGCGAAGGTTAGCTTGAGTTATGTTAGTTTAAGCTATGTAGCGTCGTGAAACTACCAAAAACGACGTCATCTAACGAGATAGTGTTGTTTTATTGCGAGTATTAAACAGCGATAGGTGAAATGTTGTGAATGCGCACAAAACGGCATGAACAAGCCAAATACTGCGTGTTCTACCGTTACAAGTGCGAAACTGCTATATTGTGATATTCTCGTTAAAGCGCATGCAAGCATCGTGAAACCTTAAAGAACAATGTCATTTAGCGAGATACAGCGTTCTGTACTGCAATAAGTTGGTGAAAAACTGTGAGGTTATGCAAATATCGTAATTGTGAACGAAACAGTGTAATAGAGCGTTTTTCAATACAAGTACGAATGTTAGGTTAGGTTAAGATGAACCGTCGTAAAACCGCATTAAACAATGTCACTTAGTGAGATGCAGTGTTTTTCACCATTACAAGTTGGGAACTGCGATATCTAATGTGAAAGCGCTTGCAAACGTCGTTAGGTTAGGTTAGGTTAGGTTAGGTTAGGTTACGTTAGGTTAGGTTTGGTTAGGTTAGGTTAGGTTAGGTTATGTTAGGTTAGGTTGGGTTAGGTTAGGTTAGGTTACGTTAGGTTAAGGTATGAACCGTCGTAAAACCGCAATAAACAATGTCACTTAGTGAGATGCAGTGTTTTTCACCTTTACAAGTTGGGAACTGCGATATCTAATGTGACAGCGCATGAAACCGTCGTAATCTTGTAGAAAACATTGTAAAGTAGCGAATAAAACGTTTTCTAACGATAGAAGTGCGAAGGTTATGTTAGGTTGAGTTATGTTAGTTTAAGCTAGGTAGCGTCGTGAAACCACCAAAAACGACGTCATCTAACGAGATAGTGTTTTATTGCGAGTACGAAACTGCGATAGGTAAAATGTTGTGAAAGCACACAAAACGGCATGAACAAGCCAAATACTGCGTGTTGTACCGTTACAAGTGCGAAACTGCTATGTTGTGACATTCTCGGTAAAGCGCATGCAAGTATCGTGAAACCTTAAAGAACGATGTCATTTAGCGAGATACAGCGTTCTGTACTGTAATAAGTTGGTGAGAAACTGTGAGGTCAAGCAAATATCATAATTGTGAACGAAACAGTGTAATTGAGCGTCTTTAGATACAAGTGCGAATGTTAGGTTAGGTTGACATATCAACCGTCGTAAAACCGCATTAAACAATGTCACTTAGTGAGATGTAGTGTTTTTCAACATTACAAGTCGGGAACTACGATATCTAATGTGAAAGCGCATGAAACCGTCGTAATCTTGTAGAAAACTTTGTAAAGTGGCGAGTAAAACGTTTTTTAACGATAGAAGTGCGAAGGTTAGGTTAGGTTAGGTTAGTTTAAGCTAGGTATCGTCGTGAAACTACCAAAAACTACGTCATCTAACGAGATAGTGTTGTTTTATAGCGAGTATTAAACTGCGATAGGTGAAATGTTGTGAAAGCACACAAAACGGCATGAACAAGCCAAATACTGCGTGTTCTACCGTTACAAGTGCGAAACTGCTATATTGTGATATTCTCGTTAAAGCGTATGCAAGCATCGTGAAACCTTAAAGAACAATGTCATTTAGCGAGATACAGCGTTCTGTACTGCAATAAGTTGGTGAAAAACTGTGAGGTTATGCAAATATCGTAATTGTTAACACAACAGTGTAATAGAGCGTTTTTAGATACAAGTGCGAATGTTAGGTTAGGTTAAGATATGAACCGTCGTAAAACCGCATTAAACAATGTCAATTACTGAGATGCAGTGTTTTTCACCATTAAAAGTGGGGAACTGCGATATTTAATGTGAAAGCGCTTGCAACCGTCGTTAGGTTAGGTTAGGTTAGGTTAGGTTAGGTTAGGTTAGGTTAGGTTTGGTTAGGTTAGGTTAGGTTAGGTTAGGTTCGATTAGGTTAGGTTGGGTTGAGTTGGGTTAGGTTAGGTTAGGTTAGGTTAGGTTGGGTTAGGTTAGGTTAGGTTACGTTAGGTTAGGTTAGGTTAGGTTACGTTTGGTTAGGTTAGGTTAGGTAAGGATAATTTGGTTAGGTTAGGTAAGGTTAGGTTAGGTTAGGATAGGTTGGGTTGGGTGTTGTTGGGTTGGGTTGGGTTGGGTTAGGTTGGGTTAGGTTAGGTTACGTTAGCTTAGGTTAGGTTAGGTTACGTTAGGTTATGTTAGGTTAGGTTAGGTTACGTTAGGTTAGGTTAGGTCAGGTAAGGTTAGGTTACGTTAGAATAGGTTAGGTTAGGTTACGCTAGGTTAGGTTAAGTTAGGTTAGGTTTGGTTTGGTTAGGTTAGGTTAGGTTAGCTCAGGTTAGGTTGGGTTGGGTTGGGTTAGGTTGGGTTAGGTTAGGTTAGGTTAGGTTGGGTTAGGTTAGTTTAGGTTAGGTTAGGTTAGGTTAGGTTGGGTTGGGTTGGGTTAGGTTAGGTTAGGTTAGGTTAGGTTAGGTAAGGTTAGGTTAGGTTAGGTTAAGGTATGAACCGTCGTAAAACCGCATTAAACAATGTCACTTAGTGAGATGCAGTGTTTTTCACCTTTACAAGTTGGGAACTGTGATATCTAATGTGAAAGCGCTTGAAACCGTCGTAATGTTGTAGAAAGCAATGTAAAGTAGCGAGTAAAACTTTTTCTAACGATAGAAGTGCGAAGGTCATGTTAGGTTGAGTTATGTTAGTTTAAGCTAGGTAGCGTCGTGAAACTACCAAAAACAACGTCATCTAACGAGATAGTGTTGTTTTATTGCGAGTACGAAACTGCGATAGGTGAAATGTTGTGAAAGCGCACAAAACGGCATGAACAAGCCAAATACTGCGTGTTGTACCGTTACAAGTGCGAAACTGCTATGTTGTGATATTCTCGTTAAAGCGCATGCAAGCATCGTGAAACCTTAAAGAACGATGTCATTTAGCGAGATACAGCGTTCTGTACTGCAATAAGTTGGTGAAAAACTGTGAGGTTATGCAAATATCCTAATTGTGAACGAAACAGTGTAATAGAGCGTTTTTTAATACAAGTGCGAATGTTAGGTTAGGTTAAGATATGAACCGTCGTAAAACCGCATTAAACAATGTCACTTAGTGAGATGCAGTGTTTTTCACCATTACAAGTCGGGAACTGCGATATCTAATGTGAAAGCGCTTGCAAACGTCGTTAGGTTAGGTTAGGTTAGGTTAGGTTAGGTTACGTTAGGTTAGGTTAGGTTAGGTTAGGTTAGGTTTGGTTAGGTTAGGTTAGGTTAGGTTAGGTTAGGGTATGTTAGGTAAGGTTTGGTTAGGTTAGGTTAGGTTAGGTTGGTTTAGGTAAGGTTAGGTTAGGTTAAGATATGAACCGCGCTGAAACCGCATTAAACATGTCACTTAGTGAGATGCTGTGTTTTTCACCATTACAAGTCGGGAACTGCAATATCTAATGTGAAAGCGCATGAAACCGTCGTAATCTTGTAGAAAACATTGTAAAGTAGCGAATAAAACGTTTTCTAACGATAGAAGTGCGAAGGTTCGGTTAGTTTTAGCTAGGTAGCGTCGTGAAACCACCAAAAACGATGTCATCTAACGAGATAGTGTTGTTTTATTGCGAGTACGAAACTGCGATAGGTGAAATATTGGGAAAGCACGCAAAATGGCATGAACTAGCCAGAAACTGCGTCTTGTGCCGTTACAAGTGCGAAACTGCTATATTGTGATATTCTCGTTAAAGCGCATGCAAGCATCGTGAAACCTTAAAGAACAATGTCATTTAGCGAGATACAGCGTTCTGTACTGCAATAAGTTGGTGAAAAACTGTGAGGTTATGCAAATATCGTAATTGTGAACGAAACAGTGTAATAGAGCGTTTTTCAATACAAGTACGAATGTTAGGTTAGGTTAAGATATGAACCGTCGTAAAACCGCATTAAACAATGTCACTCAGTGAGATGCAGTGTTTTTCAACATTACAAGTTGGGAACTGCGATATCTAATGTGAAAGCGCTTGCAAACGTCGTTAGGTTAGGTTAGGTTAGGTTAGGTTAGGTTACGTTAGGTTAGGTTTGGTTAGGTTAGGTTAGGTTAGGTTATAATAGGTTAGGTTGGGTTAGGTTAGGTTAGGTTACGTTAGGTTAAGGTATGAACCGTCGTAAAACCGCAATAAACAATGTCACTTAGTGAGATGCAGTGTTTTTCACCTTTACAAGTTGGGAACTGCGATATCTAATGTGAAAGCGCTTGAAACCGTCGTAATGTTGTAGAAAGCAATGTAAAGTAGCGAGTAAAACGTTTTCTAACGATAGAAGTGCGAAGGTTATGTTAGGTTGAGTTATGTTAGTTTAAGCTAGGTAGCGTCGTGAAACCACCAAAAACGACGTCATCTAACGAGATAGTGTTGTTTTATTGCGAGTACGAAACTGCGATAGGTAAAATGTTGTGAAAGCACACAAAACGGCATGAACAAGCCAAATACTGCGTGTTGTACCGTTACAAGTGCGAAACTGCTATGTTGTGACATTCTCGGTAAAGCGCATGCAAGTATCGTGAAACCTTAAAGAACGATGTCATTTAGCGAGATACAGCGTTCTGTACTGTAATAAGTTGGTGAGAAACTGTGAGGTCAAGCAAATATCGTAATTGTGAACGAAACAGTGTAATTGAGCGTCTTTAGATACAAGTGCGAATGTTAGGTTAGGTTGACATATCAACCGTCGCAAAACCGCATTAAACAATGTCACTTAGTGAGATGTAGTGTTTTTCAACATTACAAGTCGGGAACTACGATATCTAATGTGAAAGCGCATGAAACCGTCGTAATCTTGTAGAAAACATTGTAAAGTGGCGAGTAAAACGTTTTCTAACGATAGAAGTGCGAAGGTTAGGTTAGGTTAGGTTAGTTTAAGCTAGGTAGCGTCGTGAAACTACCAAAAACGACGTCATCTAACGAGATAGTGTTGTTTTATAGCGAGTAATAAACTGCGATAGGTGAAATGTTGTGAAAGCACACAAAACGGCATGAACAAGCCAAATACTGCGTGTTCTACCGTTACAAGTGCGAAACTGCTATATTGTATTGTGATAATCTCGTTAAAGCGCATGCAAGCATCGTGAAACCTTAAAGAACAATGTCATTTAGCGAGATACAGCGTTCTGTACTGCAATAAGTTGGTGAAAAACTGTGAGGTTATGCAAATATCGTAATTGTGAACAAAACAGTGTAATAGAGCGTTTTTAGATACAAGTGCGAATGTTAGGTTAGGTTAAGATATGAACCGTCGTAAAACCGCATTAAACAATGTCAATTACTGAGATGCAGTGTTTTTCACCATTAAAAGTGGGGAACTGCGATATTTAATGTGAAAGCGCTTGCAACCGTCGTTAGGTTAGGCTAGGTTAGGTTAGGTTAGGTTAGGTTAGGTTAGGTTAGGTTAGGTTTGGTTAGGTTAGGTTAGGTTAGGTTAGATTAGGTTAGGTTGGGTTGAGTTGGGTTAGGTTAGGTTAGGTTAGGTTAGGTTGGGTTAGGTTAGGTTAGGTTACGTTAGGTTAGGTTAGGTTACGTTAGGTTAGGTTAGGTTAGGTTACGTTAGGTTATGTTAGGTTAGGTTAGGTTACGTTAGGTTAGGTTAGGTCAGGCAAGGTTAGGTTACGTTAGAATAGGTTAGGTTAGGTTACGTTAGGTTAGGTTAAGTTAGGTTAGGTTAGGTTTGGTTAGGTTAGGTTAGGTTAGCTTAGGTTAGGTTAGGTTGGGTTGGGTTAGGTTGGGTTGGGTTGGGTTAGGTTAGCTTAGGTTAGGTAAGGTTAGGTTAGGTTAGGTTAGGTTAAGGTATGAACCGTCGTAAAACCGCATTAAACAATGTCACTTAGTGAGATGCAGTGTTTTTCACCTTTACAAGTTGGGAACTGTGATATCTAATGTGAAAGCGCTTGAAACCGTCGTATTGTGGTAGAAAGCAATGTAAAGTAGCGAGTAAAACGTTTTCTAACGATAGAAGTGCGAAGGTCATGTTACGTTGAGTTATGTTAGTTTAAGCTAGGTAGCGTCGTGAAACTACCAAAAACAACGTCATCTAACGAGATAGTGTTGTTTTATTGCGAGTACGAAACTGCGATAGGTGAAATGTTGTGAAAGCACACAAAACGGCATGAACAAGCCAAATACTGCGTGTTGTACCGTTACAAGTGCGAAACTGCTATGTTGTGATATTCTCGTTAAAGCGCATGCAAGCATCGTCAAACCTTAAAGAACGATGTCATTTAGCGAGATACAGCGTTCTGTACTGCAATAAGTTGGTGAAAAACTGTGAGGTTATGCAAATATCCTAATTGTGAACGAAACAGTGTAATAGAGCGTTTTTTAATACAAGTGCGAATGTTAGGTTAGGTTAAGATATGAACCGTCGTAAAACCGCATTAAACAATGTCACTTAGTGAGATGCAGTGTTTTTCACCATTACAAGTCGGGAACTGCGATATCTAATGTGAAAGCGCTTGCAAACGTCGTTAGGTTAGGTTAGGTTAGGTTAGGTTAGGTTAGGTTACGTTAGGTTAGGTTAGGTTAGGTTTGGTTAGGTTAGGTTAGGTTAGGTTAGGTTAGGGTATGTTAGGTAAGGTTTGGTTAGGTTAGGTTAGGTTAGGTTGGTTTAGGTAAGGTTAGGTTAGGTTAAGATATGAACCGCGCTAAAACCGCATTAAACAATGTCACTTAGTGAGATGCTGTGTTTTTCACCATTACAAGTCGGGAACTGCGATATCTAATGTGAAAGCGCATGAAACCGTCGTAATCTTGTAGAAAACATTGTAAAGTAGCGAATAAAACGTTTTCTAACGATAGAAGTGCGAAGGTTCGGTTAGTTTGAGCTAGGTAGCGTCGTGAAACCACCAAAAACGATGTCATCTAACGAGATAGTGTTGTTTTATTGCGAGTACGAAACTGCGATAGGTGAAATATTGGGAAAGCACACAAAATGGCATGAACTAGCCAGATACTGCGTCTTGTGCCGTTACAAGTGCGAAACTGCTTTATTGTGATATTCTCGTTAAAGCGCATGCAAGTATCGTGAAACCTTAAAGAACGATGTCATTTAGCGAGATACAGCGTTCTGTACTGTAATAAGTTGGTGAGAAACTGTGAGGTCAAGCAAATATCGTAATTGTGAACGAAACAGTGTAATTCAGCGTATTTAGATACAAGTGCGAATGTTAGGTTAGGTTGAGATATCAACCGTCGTAAAACCGCATTAAACAATGTCACTTAGTGAGATGTAGTGTTTTTCAACATTACAAGTCGGGAACTACGATATCTGATGTGAAAGCGCATGAAACCGTCGTAATCTTGTAGAAAACATTGTAAAGTTGCGAGTAAAACGTTTTCTAACGATAGAAGTGCGAAGGTTAGCTTGAGTTATGTTAGTTTAAGCTATGTAGCGTCGTGAAACTACCAAAAACGACGTCATCTAACGAGATAGTGTTGTTTTATTGCGAGTATTAAACTGCGATAGGTGAAATGTTGTGAATGCACACAAAACGGCATGAACAAGCCAAATACTGCGTGTTCTACCGTTACAAGTGCGAAACTGCTATATTGTGATATTCTCGTTAAAGCGCATGCAAGCATCGTGAAACCTTAAAGAACAATGTCATTTAGCGAGATACAGCGTTCTGTACTGCAATAAGTTGGTGAAAAACTGTGAGGTTATGCAAATATCGTAATTGTGAACGAAACAGTGTAATAGAGCGTTTTTCAATACAAGTACGATTGTTAGGTTAGGTTAAGATATGAACCGTCGTAAAACCGCATTAAACAATGTCACTTAGTGAGATGCAGTGTTTTTCACCATTACAAGTTGGGAACTGCGATATCTAATGTGAAAGCGCTTGCAAACGTCGTTAGGTTAGGTTAGGTTAGGTTAGGTTAGGTTACGTTAGGTTAGGTTTGGTTAGGTTAGGTTAGGTTAGGTTATGTTAGGTTAGGTTGGGTTAGGTTAGGTTAGGTTACGTTAGGTTAAGGTATGAACCGTCGTAAAACCGCAATAAACAATGTCACTTAGTGAGATGCAGTGTTTTTCACCTTTACAAGTTGGGAACTGCGATATCTAATGTGAAAGCGCTTGAAACCGTCGTAATGTTGTAGAAAGCAATGTAAAGTAGCGAGTAAAACGTTTTCTAACGATAGAAGTGCGAAGGTCATGTTAGGTTGAGTTGTTAGTTTAAGCTAGGTAGCGTCGTGAAACTACCAAAAACAACGTCATCTAACGAGATAGTGTTGTTTTATTGCGAGTACGAAACTGCGATAGGTGAAATGTTGTGAAAGCACACAAAACAGCATGAACAAGCCAAATACTGCGTGTTGTATCGTTACAAGTGCGAAACTGCTATGTTGTGATATTGTCGTTAAAGCGCATGCAAGCATCGTGAAACCTTAAAGAACGATGTCATTTAGCGAGATACAGCGTTCTGTACTGCAATAAGTTGGTGAAAAACTGTGAGGTTATGCAAATATCCTAATTGTGAACGAAACAGTGTAATAGAGCGTTTTTTAATACAAGTGCGAATGTTAAGTTAGGTTAAGATATGAACCGTCGTAAAACCACATTAAACAATGTCACTTAGTGAGATGCAGTGTTTTTCACCATTACAAGTCGGGAACTGCGATATCTAATGTGAAAGCGCTTGCAAACGTCGTTAGGTTAGGTTAGGTTAGGTTAGGTTAGGTTACGTTAGGTTAGGTTTGGTTAGGTTAGGTTAGGTTAGGTTATGTTAGGTTAGGTTGGGTTAGGTTAGGTTAGGTTACGTTAGGTTAAGGTATGAACCGTCGTAAAACCGCAATAAACAATGTCACTTAGTGAGATGCAGTGTTTTTCACCTTTACAAGTTGGGAACTGCGATATCTAATGTGAAAGCGCATGAAACCGTCGTAATCTTGTAGAAAACATTGTAAAGTAGCGAATAAAACGTTTTCTAACGATAGAAGTGCGAAGGTTATGTTAGGTTGAGTTATGTTAGTTTAAGCTAGGTAGCGTCGTGAAACCACCAAAAACGACGTCATCTAACGAGATAGTGTTGTTTTATTGCGAGTACGAAACTGCGATAGGTAAAATGTTGTGAAAGCACACAAAACGGCATGAACAAGCGAAATACTGCGTGTTGTACCGTTACAAGTGCGAAACTGCTATGTTGTGACATTCTCGGTAAAGCGCATGCAAGTATCGTGAAACCTTAAAGAACGATGTCATTTAGCGAGATACAGCGTTCTGTACTGTAATAAGTTGGTGAGAAACTGTGAGGTCAAGCAAATATCGTAATTGTGAACGAAACAGTGTAATTGAGCGTCTTTAGATACAAGTGCGAATGTTAGGTTAGGTTGACATATCAACCGTCGTAAAACCGCATTAAACAATGTCACTTAGTGAGATGTAGTGTTTTTCAACATTACAAGTCGGGAACTACGATATCTAATGTGAAAGCGCATGAAACCGTCGTAATCTTGTAGAAAACATTGTAAAGTGGCGAGTAAAACGTTTTTTAACGATAGAAGTGCGAAGGTTAGGTTAGGTTAGGTTGGTTTAGGCTAGGTAGCGTCGTGAAACTACCAAAAACTACGTCATCTAACGAGATAGTGTTGTTTTATAGCGAGTATTAAACTGCGATAGGTGAAATGTTGTGAAAGCACACAAAACGGCATGAACAAGCCAAATACTGCGTGTTCTACCGTTACAAGTGCGAAACTGCTATATTGTGATATTCTCGTTAAAGCGTATGCAAGCATCGTGAAACCTTAAAGAACAATGTCATTTAGCGAGATACAGCGTTCTGTACTGCAATAAGTTGGTGAAAAACTGTGAGGTTATGCAAATCTCGTAATTGTTAACACAACAGTGTAATAGAGCGTTTTTAGATACAAGTGCGAATGTTAGGTTAGGTTAAGATATGAACCGTCGTAAAACCGCATTAAACAATGTCAATTACTGAGATGCAGTGTTTTTCACCATTAAAAGTGGGGAACTGCGATATTTAATGTGAAAGCGCTTGCAACCGTCGTTAGGTTAGGTTAGGTTAGGTTAGGTTAGGTTTGGTTAGGTTAGGTTAGGTTAGGTTAGGTTCGATTAGGTTAGGTTGGGTTGAGTTGGGTTAGGTTAGGTTAGGTTAGGTTAGGTTGGGTTAGGTTAGGTTAGGTTACGTTAGGTTAGGTTAGGTTAGGTTACGTTAGGTTAGGTTAGGTTAGGTAAGGATAATTTGGTTAGGTTAGGTAAGGTTAGGTTAGGTTAGGTTAGGTTGGGTTGGGTGTTGGGTTGGGTTGGGTTGGGTTAGGTTGGGTTAGGTTAGGTTACGTTAGCTTAGGTTAGGTTAGGTTACGTTAGGTTATGTTAGGTTAGGTTAGGTTACGTTAGGTTAGGTTAGGTCAGGTAAGGTTAGGTTACGTTAGAATAGGTTAGGTTAGGTTACGTTAGGTTAGGTTAAGTTAGGTTAGGTTAGGTTTGGTTAGGTTAGGTTAGGTTAGATCAGGTTAGGTTGGGTTGGGTTGGGTTAGGTTGGGTTAGGTTAGGTTAGGTTAGGTTGGGTTAGGTTAGTTTAGGTTAGGTTAGGTTAGGTTAGGTTGGGTTGGGTTGGGTTAGGTTAGGTTAGGTTAGGTTAGGTTAGGTAAGGTTAGGTTAGGTTAGGTTAGGTTAGGTTAGGTTAAGGTATGAACCGTCGTAAAACCGCATTAAACAATGTCACTTAGTGAGATGCAGTGTTTTTCACCTTTACAAGTTGGGAACTGTGATATCTAATGTGAAAGCGCTTGAAACCGTCGTAATGGTAAAGAAAGCAATGTAAAGTAGCGAGTAAAACGTTTTCTAACGATAGAAGTGCGAAGGTCATGTTAGGTTGAGTTGTTAGTTTAAGCTAGGTAGCGTCGTGAAACTACCAAAAACAACGTCATCTAACGAGATAGTGTTGTTTTATTGCGAGTACGAAACTGCGATAGGTGAAATGTGAAAGCACACAAAACAGCATGAACAAGCCAAATACTGCGTGTTGTACCGTTACAAGTGCGAAACTGCTATGTTGTGATATTCTCGTTAAAGCGCATGCAAGCATCGTGAAACCTTAAAGAACGATGTCATTTAGCGAGATACAGCGTTCTGTACTGCAATAAGTTGGTGAAAAACTGTGAGGTTATGCAAATATCCTAATTGTGAACGAAACAGTGTAATAGAGCGTTTTTTAATACAAGTGCGAATGTTAAGTTAGGTTAAGATATGAACCGTCGTAAAACCACATTAAACAATGTCACTTAGTGAGATGCAGTGTTTTTCACCATGACAAGTCGGGAACTGCGATATCTAATGTGAAAGCGCTTGCAAACGTCGTTAGGTTAGGTTAGGTTAGGTTAGGTTACGTTAGGTTAGGTTAGGTTAGGTTTGGTTAGGTTGGGTTAGGTTATGTTAGGGTATGTTAGGTAAGGTTTGGTTAGGTTAGGTTAGGTTAGGTTGGTTTAGGTAAGGTTAGGTTAGGTTAAGATATGAACCGCGCTAAAACCGCATTAAACAATGTCACTTAGTGAGATGCTGTGTTTTTCACCATTACAAGTCGGGAACTGCGATATCTAATGTGAAAGCGCATGAAACCGTCGTAATCTTGTAGAAAACATTGTAAAGTAGCGAATAAAACGTTTTCTAACGATAGAAGCGCGAAGGTTCGGTTAGTTTGAGCTAGGTAGCGTCGTGAAACCACCAAAAACGACGTCATCTAACGAGATAGTGTTGTTTTATTGCGAGTACGAAACTGCGATAGGTAAAATGTTGTGAAAGCACACAAAACGGCGTGAACAAGCCAAATACTGCGTGTTGTACCGTTACAAGTGCGAAAGTGCTATGTTGTGACATTCTCGGTAAAGCGCATGCAAGTATCGTGAAACCTTAAAGAACGTTGTCATTTAGCGAGATACAGCGTTCTGTACTGTAATAAGTTGGTGAGAAACTGTGAGGTCAAGCAAATATCGAAATTGTGAACGAAACAGTGTAATTGAGCGTCTTTAGATACAAGTGCGAATGTTAGGTTAAGTTGACATATCAACCGTCGTAAAACCGCATTAAACAATGTCACTTAGTGAGATGTAGTGTTTTTCAACATTACAAGTCGGGAACTACGATATCTAATGTGAAAGCGCATGAAACCGTCGTAATCTTGTAGAAAACATTGTAAAGTGGCGAGTAAAACGTTTTCTAACGATAGAAGTGCGAAGGTTAGGTTAGGTTAGGTTAGTTTAAGCTAGGTAGCGTCGTGAAACTACCAAAAACGACGTCATCTAACGAGATAGTGTTGTTTTATAGCGAGTATTAAACTGCGATAGGTGAAATGTTGTGAAAGCACACAAAACGGCATGAACAAGCCAAATACTGCGTGTTCTACCGTTACAAGTGCGAAACTGCTATATTGTGATATTCTCGTTAAAGCGCATGCAAGCATCGTGAAACCTTAAAGAACAATGTCATTTAGCGAGATACAGCCTTCTGTACTGCAATAAGTTGGTGAAAAACTGTGAGGTTATGCAAATATCGTAATTGTGAACAAAACAGTGTAATAGAGCGTTTTTAGATACAAGTGCGAATGTTAGGTTAGGTTAAGATATGAACCGTCGTAAAACCGCATTAAACAATGTCAATTACTGAGATGCAGTGTTTTTCACCATTAAAAGTGGGGAACTGCGATATTTAATGTGAAAGCGCTTGCAACCGTCGTTAGGTTAGGTTAGGTTAGGTTAGGTTAGGTTAGGTTAGGTTAGGTTAGATTAGGTTAGGTTGGGTTGGGTTGAGTTGGGTTAGGTTAGGTTAGGTTAGGTTGGGTTAGGTCAGGTTAGGTTAGGTTAGGTTACGTTAGGTTAGGTTAGGTTACGTTAGGTTAGGTTAGGTTAGGTTAGGTTACGTTAGGTTAGGTTAGGTAAGGATAATTATGTTAGGTTAGGTAAGGTTAGGTTAGGTTATGTTAGGTTGGGTTGGGTGTTGTTGGGTTGGGTTGGGTTGGGTTAGGTTGGGTTAGGTTTGGTTAGGTTACGTTAGGTTAGGTTAGGTTAGGTTACGTTAGGTTATGTTAGGTTAGGTTAGGTTACGTTAGGTTAGGTTAGGTCAGGTAAGGTTAGGTTACGTTAGAATAGGTTAGGTTAGGTTACGTTAGGTTAGGTTAAGTAAGGTTAGGTTAGGTTTGGTTAGGTTAGGTTAGGTTAGCTTAGGTTAGGTTAGGTTGGGTTGGGTTGGGTTAGGTTGGGTTAGGTTAGGTTAGGTTAGGTTAGGTTGGGTTAGGTTAGTTTAGGTTAGGTTAGGTTAGGTCAGGTTGGGTTGGGTTGGGTTAGGTTAGGTTAGGTTAGGTAAGGTTAGGTTAGGTTAGGTTAGGTTAAGGTATGAACCGTCGTAAAACCGCATTAAACAATGTCACTTAGTGAGATGTAGTGTTTTTCAACATTACAAGTCGGGAACTACGATATCTAATGTGAAAGCGCATGAAACCGTCGTAATCTTGTAGAAAACATTGTAAAGTTGCGAGTAAAACGTTTTCTAACGATAGAAGTGCGAAGGTTAGCTTGAGTTATGTTAGTTTAAGCTATGTAGCGTCGTGAAACTACCAAAAACGACGTCATCTAACGAGATAGTGTTGTTTTATTGCGAGTATTAAACTGCGATAGGTGAAATGTTGTGAATGCGCACAAAACGGCATGAACAAGCCAAATACTGCGTGTTCTACCGTTACAAGTGCGAAACTGCTATATTGTGATATTCTCGTTAAAGCGCATGCAAGCATCGTGAAACCTTAAAGAACAATGTCATTTAGCGAGATACAGCGTTCTGTACTGCAATAAGTTGGTGAAAAACTGTGAGGTTATGCAAATATCGTAATTGTGAACGAAACAGTGTAATAGAGCGTTTTTCAATACAAGTACGAATGTTAGGTTAGGTTAAGATGAACCGTCGTAAAACCGCATTAAACAATGTCACTTAGTGAGATGCAGTGTTTTTCACCATTACAAGTTGGGAACTGCGATATCTAATGTGAAAGCGCTTGCAAACGTCGTTAGGTTAGGTTAGGTTAGGTTAGGTTAGGTTAGGTTACGTTAGGTTAGGTTTGGTTAGGTTAGGTTAGGTTAGGTTATGTTAGGTTAGGTTGGGTTAGGTTAGGTTAGGTTACGTTAGGTTAAGGTATGAACCGTCGTAAAACCGCAATAAACAATGTCACTTAGTGAGATGCAGTGTTTTTCACATTTACAAGTTGGGAACTGCGATATCTAATGTGACAGCGCATAAAACCGTCGTAATCTTGTAGAAAACATTGTAAAGTAGCGAATAAAACGTTTTCTAACGATAGAAGTGCGAAGGTTATGTTAGGTTGAGTTATGTTAGTTTAAGCTAGGTAGCGTCGTGAAACCACCAAAAACGACGTCATCTAACGAGATAGTGTTTTATTGCGAGTACGAAACTGCGATAGGTAAAATGTTGTGAAAGCACACAAAACGGCATGAACAAGCCAAATACTGCGTGTTGTACCGTTACAAGTGCGAAACTGCTATGTTGTGACATTCTCGGTAAAGCGCATGCAAGTATCGTGAAACCTTAAAGAACGATGTCATTTAGCGAGATACAGCGTTCTGTACTGTAATAAGTTGGTGAGAAACTGTGAGGTCAAGCAAATATCATAATTGTGAACGAAACAGTGTAATTGAGCGTCTTTAGATACAAGTGCGAATGTTAGGTTAGGTTGACATATCAACCGTCGTAAAACCGCATTAAACAATGTCACTTAGTGAGATGTAGTGTTTTTCAACATTACAAGTCGGGAACTACGATATCTAATGTGAAAGCGCATGAAACCGTCGTAATCTTGTAGAAAACTTTGTAAAGTGGCGAGTAAAACGTTTTTTAACGATAGAAGTGCGAAGGTTAGGTTAGGTTAGGTTAGTTTAAGCTAGGTAGCGTCGTGAAACTACCAAAAACTACGTCATCTAACGAGATAGTGTTGTTTTATAGCGAGTATTAAACTGCGATAGGTGAAATGTTGTGAAAGCACACAAAACGGCATGAACAAGCCAAATACTGCGTGTTCTACCGTTACAAGTGCGAAACTGCTATATTGTGATATTCTCGTTAAAGCGTATGCAAGCATCGTGAAACCTTAAAGAACAATGTCATTTAGCGAGATACAGCGTTCTGTACTGCAATAAGTTGGTGAAAAACTGTGAGGTTATGCAAATATCGTAATTGTTAACACAACAGTGTAATAGAGCGTTTTTAGATACAAGTGCGAATGTTAGGTTAGGTTAAGATATGAACCGTCGTAAAACCGCATTAAACAATGTCAATTACTGAGATGCAGTGTTTTTCACCATTAAAAGTGGGGAACTGCGATATTTAATGTGAAAGCGCTTGCAACCGTCGTTAGGTTAGGTTAGGTTAGGTTAGGTTAGGTTAGGTTAGGTTTGGTTAGGTTAGGTTAGGTTAGGTTAGGTTCGATTAGGTTAGGTTGGGTTGAGTTGGGTTAGGTTAGGTTAGGTTAGGTTAGGTTGGGTTAGGTTAGGTTAGGTTACGTTAGGTTAGGTTAGGTTAGGTTACGTTTGGTTAGGTTAGGTTAGGTAAGGATAATTTGGTTAGGTTAGGTAAGGTTAGGTTAGGTTAGGATAGGTTGGGTTGGGGGTTGTTGGGTTGGGTTGGGTTGGGTTAGGTTGGGTTAGGTTAGGTTACGTTAGCTTAGGTTAGGTTAGGTTACGTTAGGTTATGTTAGGTTAGGTTAGGTTACGTTAGGTTAGGTTAGGTCAGGTAAGGTTAGGTTACGTTAGAATAGGTTAGGTTAGGTTACGCTAGGTTAGGTTAAGTTAGGTTAGGTTAGGTTTGGTTAGGTTAGGTTAGGTTAGCTCAGGTTAGGTTGGGTTGGGTTGGGTTAGGTTGGGTTAGGTTAGGTTAGGTTAGGTTGGGTTAGGTTAGTTTAGGTTAGGTTAGGTTAGGTTAGGTTGGGTTGGGTTGGGTTAGGTTAGGTTAGGTTAGGTTAGGTTAGGTTAGGTAAGGTTAGGTTAGGTTAGGTTAGGTTAAGGTATGAACCGTCGTAAAACCGCATTAAACAATGTCACTTAGTGAGATGCAGTGTTTTTCACCTTTACAAGTTGGGAACTGTGATATCTAATGTGAAAGCGCTTGAAACCGTCGTAATGTTGTAGAAAGCAATGTAAAGTAGCGAGTAAAACTTTTTCTAACGATAGAAGTGCGAAGGTCATGTTAGGTTGAGTTATGTTAGTTTAAGCTAGGTAGCGTCGTGAAACTACCAAAAACAACGTCATCTAACGAGATAGTGTTGTTTTATTGCGAGTACGAAACTGCGATAGGTGAAATGTTGTGAAAGCACACAAAACGGCATGAACAAGCCAAATACTGCGTGTTGTACCGTTACAAGTGCGAAACTGCTATGTTGTGATATTCTCGTTAAAGCGCATGCAAGCATCGTGAAACCTTAAAGAACGATGTCATTTAGCGAGATACAGCGTTCTGTACTGCAATAAGTTGGTGAAAAACTGTGAGGTTATGCAAATATCCTAATTGTGAACGAAACAGTGTAATAGAGCGTTTTTTAATACAAGTGCGAATGTTAGGTTAGGTTAAGATATGAACCGTCGTAAAACCGCATTAAACAATGTCACTTAGTGAGATGCAGTGTTTTTCACCATTACAAGTCGGGAACTGCGATATCTAATGTGAAAGCGCTTGCAAACGTCGTTAGGTTAGGTTAGGTTAGGTTAGGTTAGGTTACGTTAGGTTAGGTTAGGTTAGGTTAGGTTTGGTTAGGTTAGGTTAGGTTAGGTTAGGTTAGGGTATGTTAGGTAAGGTTTGGTTAGGTTAGGTTAGGTTAGGTTGGTTTAGGTAAGGTTAGGTTAGGTTAAGATATGAACCGCGCTGAAACCGCATTAAACATGTCACTTAGTGAGATGCTGTGTTTTTCACCATTACAAGTCGGGAACTGCAATATCTAATGTGAAAGCGCATGAAACCGTCGTAATCTTGTAGAAAACATTGTAAAGTAGCGAATAAAACGTTTTCTAACGATAGAAGTGCGAAGGTTCGGTTAGTTTTAGCTAGGTAGCGTCGTGAAACCACCAAAAACGATGTCATCTAACGAGATAGTGTTGTTTTATTGCGAGTACGAAACTGCGATAGGTGAAATATTGGGAAAGCACGCAAAATGGCATGAACTAGCCAGAAACTGCGTCTTGTGCCGTTACAAGTGCGAAACTGCTATATTGTGATATTCTCGTTAAAGCGCATGCAAGCATCGTGAAACCTTAAAGAACAATGTCATTTAGCGAGATACAGCGTTCTGTACTGCAATAAGTTGGTGAAAAACTGTGAGGTTATGCAAATATCGTAATTGTGAACGAAACAGTGTAATAGAGCGTTTTTCAATACAAGTACGAATGTTAGGTTAGGTTAAGATATGAACCGTCGTAAAACCGCATTAAACAATGTCACTTAGTGAGATGCAGTGTTTTTCAACATTACAAGTTGGGAACTGAGATATCTAATGTGAAAGCGCTTGCAAACGTCGTTAGGTTAGGTTAGGTTAGGTTAGGTTAGGTTACGTTAGGTTAGGTTTGGTTAGGTTAGGTTATGTTAGGTTATAATAGGTTAGGTTGGGTTAGGTTAGGTTAGGTTACGTTAGGTTAAGGTATGAACCGTCGTAAAACCGCAATAAACAATGTCACTTAGTGAGATGCAGTGTTTTTCACCTTTACAAGTTGGGAACTGCGATATCTAATGTGAAAGCGCTTGAAACCGTCGTAATGTTGTAGAAAGCAATGTAAAGTAGCGAGTAAAACGTTTTCTAACGATAGAAGTGCGAAGGTTATGTTAGGTTGAGTTATGTTAGTTTAAGCTAGGTAGCGTCGTGAAACCACCAAAAACGACGTCATCTAACGAGATAGTGTTGTTTTATTGCGAGTACGAAACTGCGATAGGTAAAATGTTGTGAAAGCACACAAAACGGCATGAACAAGCCAAATACTGCGTGTTGTACCGTTACAAGTGCGAAACTGCTATGTTGTGACATTCTCGGTAAAGCGCATGCAAGTATCGTGAAACCTTAAAGAACGATGTCATTTAGCGAGATACAGCGTTCTGTACTGTAATAAGTTGGTGAGAAACTGTGAGGTCAAGCAAATATCGTAATTGTGAACGAAACAGTGTAATTGAGCGTCTTTAGATACAAGTGCGAATGTTAGGTTAGGTTGACATATCAACCGTCGTAAAACCGCATTAAACAATGTCACTTAGTGAGATGTAGTGTTTTTCAACATTACAAGTCGGGAACTACGATATCTAATGTGAAAGCGCATGAAACCGTCGTAATCTTGTAGAAAACATTGTAAAGTGGCGAGTAAAACGTTTTCTAACGATAGAAGTGCGAAGGTTAGGTTAGGTTAGGTTAGTTTAAGCTAGGTAGCGTCGTGAAACTACCAAAAACTACGTCATCTAACGAGATAGTGTTGTTTTATAGCGAGTATTAAACTGCGATAGGTGAAATGTTGTGAAAGCACACAAAACGGCATGAACAAGCCAAATACTGCGTGTTCTACCGTTACAAGTGCGAAACTGCTATATTGTGATATTCTCGTTAAAGCGTATGCAAGCATCGTGAAACCTTAAAGAACAATGTCATTTAGCGAGATACAGCGTTCTGTACTGCAATAAGTTGGTGAAAAACTGTGAGGTTATGCAAATATCGTAATTGTTAACACAACAGTGTAATAGAGCGTTTTTCAATACAAGTACGAATGTTAGGTTAGGTTAAGATATGAACCGTCGTAAAACCGCATTAAACAATGTCACTTAGTGAGATGCAGTGTTTTTCAACATTACAAGTTGGGAACTGAGATATCTAATGTGAAAGCGCTTGCAAACGTCGTTAGGTTAGGTTAGGTTAGGTTAGGTTAGGTTACGTTAGGTTAGGTTTGGTTAGGTTAGGTTATGTTAGGTTATAATAGGTTAGGTTGGGTTAGGTTAGGTTAGGTTACGTTAGGTTAAGGTATGAACCGTCGTAAAACCGCAATAAACAATGTCACTTAGTGAGATGCAGTGTTTTTCACCTTTACAAGTTGGGAACTGCGATATCTAATGTGAAAGCGCTTGAAACCGTCGTAATGTTGTAGAAAGCAATGTAAAGTAGCGAGTAAAACGTTTTCTAACGATAGAAGTGCGAAGGTTATGTTAGGTTGAGTTATGTTAGTTTAAGCTAGGTAGCGTCGTGAAACCACCAAAAACGACGTCATCTAACGAGATAGTGTTGTTTTATTGCGAGTACGAAACTGCGATAGGTGAAATATTGGGAAAGCACGCAAAATGGCATGAACTAGCCAGAAACTGCGTCTTGTGCCGTTACAAGTGCGAAACTGCTATATTGTGATATTCTCGTTAAAGCGCATGCAAGCATCGTGAAACCTTAAAGAACAATGTCATTTAGCGAGATACAGCGTTCTGTACTGCAATAAGTTGGTGAAAAACTGTGAGGTTATGCAAATATCGTAATTGTGAACGAAACAGTGTAATAGAGCGTTTTTCAATACAAGTACGAATGTTAGGTTAGGTTAAGATATGAACCGTCGTAAAACCGCATTAAACAATGTCACTTAGTGAGATGCAGTGTTTTTCAACATTACAAGTTGGGAACTGAGATATCTAATGTGAAAGCGCTTGCAAACGTCGTTAGGTTAGGTTAGGTTAGGTTAGGTTAGGTTACGTTAGGTTAGGTTTGGTTAGGTTAGGTTATGTTAGGTTATAATAGGTTAGGTTGGGTTAGGTTAGGTTAGGTTACGTTAGGTTAAGGTATGAACCGTCGTAAAACCGCAATAAACAATGTCACTTAGTGAGATGCAGTGTTTTTCACCTTTACAAGTTGGGAACTGCGATATCTAATGTGAAAGCGCTTGAAACCGTCGTAATGTTGTAGAAAGCAATGTAAAGTAGCGAGTAAAACGTTTTCTAACGATAGAAGTGCGAAGGTTATGTTAGGTTGAGTTATGTTAGTTTAAGCTAGGTAGCGTCGTGAAACCACCAAAAACGACGTCATCTAACGAGATAGTGTTGTTTTATTGCGAGTACGAAACTGCGATAGGTAAAATGTTGTGAAAGCACACAAAACGGCATGAACAAGCCAAATACTGCGTGTTGTACCGTTACAAGTGCGAAACTGCTATGTTGTGACATTCTCGGTAAAGCGCATGCAAGTATCGTGAAACCTTAAAGAACGATGTCATTTAGCGAGATACAGCGTTCTGTACTGTAATAAGTTGGTGAGAAACTGTGAGGTCAAGCAAATATCGTAATTGTGAACGAAACAGTGTAATTGAGCGTCTTTAGATACAAGTGCGAATGTTAGGTTAGGTTGACATATCAACCGTCGTAAAACCGCATTAAACAATGTCACTTAGTGAGATGTAGTGTTTTTCAACATTACAAGTCGGGAACTACGATATCTAATGTGAAAGCGCATGAAACCGTCGTAATCTTGTAGAAAACATTGTAAAGTGGCGAGTAAAACGTTTTCTAACGATAGAAGTGCGAAGGTTAGGTTAGGTTAGGTTAGTTTAAGCTAGGTAGCGTCGTGAAACTACCAAAAACGACGTCACCTAACGAGATAGTGTTGTTTTATAGCGAGTAATAAACTGCGATAGGTGAAATGTTGTGAAAGCACACAAAACGGCATGAACAAGCCAAATACTGCGTGTTCTACCGTTACAAGTGCGAAACTGCTATATTGTATTGTGATAATCTCGTTAAAGCGCATGCAAGCATCGTGAAACCTTAAAGAACAATGTCATTTAGCGAGATACAGCGTTCTGTACTGCAATAAGTTGGTGAAAAACTGTGAGGTTATGCAAATATCGTAATTGTGAACAAAACAGTGTAATAGAGCGTTTTTAGATACAAGTGCGAATGTTAGGTTAGGTTAAGATATGAACCGTCGTAAAACCGCATTAAACAATGTCAATTACTGAGATGCAGTGTTTTTCACCATTAAAAGTGGGGAACTGCGATATTTAATGTGAAAGCGCTTGCAACCGTCGTTAGGTTAGGCTAGGTTAGGTTAGGTTAGGTTAGGTTAGGTTAGGTTAGGTTAGGTTAGGTTTGGTTAGGTTAGGTTAGGTTAGGTTAGATTAGGTTAGGTTGGGTTGAGTTGGGTTAGGTTAGGTTAGGTTAGGTTAGGTTGGGTTAGGTTAGGTTAGGTTACGTTAGGTTAGGTTAGGTTACGTTAGGTTAGGTTAGGTTAGGTTACGTTAGGTTATGTTAGGTTAGGTTAGGTTAAGTTAGGTTAGGTTAGGTCAGGCAAGGTTAGGTTACGTTAGAATAGGTTAGGTTAGGTTACGTTAGGTTAGGTTAAGTTAGGTTAGGTTAGGTTTGGTTAGGTTAGGTTAGGTTAGCTTAGGTTAGGTTAGGTTGGGTTGGGTTAGGTTGGGTTGGGTTGGGTTAGGTTAGCTTAGGTTAGGTAAGGTTAGGTTAGGTTAGGTTAGGTTAAGGTATGAACCGTCGTAAAACCGCATTAAACAATGTCACTTAGTGAGATGCAGTGTTTTTCACCTTTACAAGTTGGGAACTGTGATATCTAATGTGAAAGCGCTTGAAACCGTCGTATTGTGGTAGAAAGCAATGTAAAGTAGCGAGTAAAACGTTTTCTAACGATAGAAGTGCGAAGGTCATGTTAGGTTGAGTTATGTTAGTTTAAGCTAGGTAGCGTCGTGAAACTACCAAAAACAACGTCATCTAACGAGATAGTGTTGTTTTATTGCGAGTACGAAACTGCGATAGGTGAAATGTTGTGAAAGCACACAAAACGGCATGAACAAGCCAAATACTGCGTGTTGTACCGTTACAAGTGCGAAACTGCTATGTTGTGATATTCTCGTTAAAGCGCATGCAAGCATCGTCAAACCTTAAAGAACGATGTCATTTAGCGAGATACAGCGTTCTGTACTGCAATAAGTTGGTGAAAAACTGTGAGGTTATGCAAATATCCTAATTGTGAACGAAACAGTGTAATAGAGCGTTTTTTAATACAAGTGCGAATGTTAGGTTAGGTTAAGATATGAACCGTCGTAAAACCGCATTAAACAATGTCACTTAGTGAGATGCAGTGTTTTTCACCATTACAAGTCGGGAACTGCGATATCTAATGTGAAAGCGCTTGCAAACGTCGTTAGGTTAGGTTAGGTTAGGTTAGGTTACGTTAGGTTAGGTTAGGTTAGGTTTGGTTAGGTTAGGTTAGGTTAGGTTAGGTTAGGGTATGTTAGGTAAGGTTTGGTTAGGTTAGGTTAGGTTAGGTTGGTTTAGGTAAGGTTAGGTTAGGTTAAGATATGAACCGCGCTAAAACCGCATTAAACAATGTCACTTAGTGAGATGCTGTGTTTTTCACCATTACAAGTCGGGAACTGCGATATCTAATGTGAAAGCGCATGAAACCGTCGTAATCTTGTAGAAAACATTGTAAAGTAGCGAATAAAACGTTTTCTAACGATAGAAGTGCGAAGGTTCGGTTAGTTTGAGCTAGGTAGCGTCGTGAAACCACCAAAAACGATGTCATCTAACGAGATAGTGTTGTTTTATTGCGAGTACGAAACTGCGATAGGTGAAATATTGGGAAAGCACACAAAATGGCATGAACTAGCCAGATACTGCGTCTTGTGCCGTTACAAGTGCGAAACTGCTTTATTGTGATATTCTCGTTAAAGCGCATGCAAGTATCGTGAAACCTTAAAGAACGATGTCATTTAGCGAGATACAGCGTTCTGTACTGTAATAAGTTGGTGAGAAACTGTGAGGTCAAGCAAATATCGTAATTGTGAACGAAACAGTGTAATTCAGCGTATTTAGATACAAGTGCGAATGTTAGGTTAGGTTGAGATATCAACCGTCGTAAAACCGCATTAAACAATGTCACTTAGTGAGATGTAGTGTTTTTCAACATTACAAGTCGGGAACTACGATATCTGATGTGAAAGCGCATGAAACCGTCGTAATCTTGTAGAAAACATTGTAAAGTTGCGAGTAAAACGTTTTCTAACGATAGAAGTGCGAAGGTTAGCTTGAGTTATGTTAGTTTAAGCTATGTAGCATCGTGAAACTACCAAAAACGACGTCATCTAACGAGATAGTGTTGTTTTATTGCGAGTATTAAACTGCGATAGGTGAAATGTTGTGAATGCACACAAAACGGCATGAACAAGCCAAATACTGCGTGTTCTACCGTTACAAGTGCGAAACTGCTATATTGTGATATTCTCGTTAAAGCGCATGCAAGCATCGTGAAACCTTAAAGAACAATGTCATTTAGCGAGATACAGCGTTCTGTACTGCAATAAGTTGGTGAAAAACTGTGAGGTTATGCAAATATCGTAATTGTGAACGAAACAGTGTAATAGAGCGTTTTTCAATACAAGTACGATTGTTAGGTTAGGTTAAGATATGAACCGTCGTAAAACCGCATTAAACAATGTCACTTAGTGAGATGCAGTGTTTTTCACCATTACAAGTTGGGAACTGCGATATCTAATGTGAAAGCGCTTGCAAACGTCGTTAGGTTAGGTTAGGTTAGGTTAGGTTAGGTTAGGTTAGGTTACGTTAGGTTAGGTTTGGTTAGGTTAGGTTAGGTTAGGTTATGTTAGGTTAGGTTGGGTTAGGTTAGGTTAGGTTACGTTAGGTTAAGGTATGAACCGTCGTAAAACCGCAATAAACTATGTCACTTAGTGAGATGCAGTGTTTTTCACCTTTACAAGTTGGGAACTGCGATATCTAATGTGAAAGCGCTTGAAACCGTCGTAATGTTGTAGAAAGCAATGTAAAGTAGCGAGTAAAACGTTTTCTAACGATAGAAGTGCGAAGGTTATGTTAGGTTAAGTTATGTTAGTTTAAGCTAGGTAGCGTCGTGAAACCACCAAAAACGACGTCATCTAACGAGATAGTGTTGTTTTATTGCGAGTACGAAACTGCGATAGGTAAAATATGAAAGCACACAAAACGGCATGAACAAGCCAAATACTGCGTGTTCTACCGTTACAAGTGCGAAACTGCTATATTGTATTGTGATATTCTCGTTAAAGCGCTTGCAAGCATCGTGAAACCTTAAAGAACAATGTCATTTAGCGAGATATAGCCTTCTGTACTGCAATAAGTTGGTGAAAAACTGTGAGGTTATGCAAATATCGTAATTGTGAACAAAACAGTGTAATAGAGCGTTTTTAGATACAAGTGCGAATGTTAGGTTAGGTTAAGATATGAACCGTCGTAAAACCGCATTAAACAATGTCAATTACTGAGATGCAGTGTTTTTCACCATTAAAAGTGGGGAACTGCGATATTTAATGTGAAAGCGCTTGCAACCGTCGTTAGGTTAGGCTAGGTTAGGTTAGGTTAGGTTAGGTTAGGTTAGGTTTGGTTAGGTTAGGTTAGGTTAGGTTAGATTAGGTTAGGTTGGGTTGAGTTGGGTTAGGTTAGGTTAGGTTAGGTTAGGTTGGGTTAGGTTAGGTTAGGTTACGTTAGGTTAGGTTAGGTTACGTTAGGTTAGGTTAGGTTAGGTTACGTTAGGTTATGTTAGGTTAGGTTAGGTTACGTTAGGTTAGGTTAGGTCAGGTAAGGTTAGGTTACGTTAGAATAGGTTAGGTTAGGTTACGTTAGGTTAGGTTAAGTTAGGTTAGGTTAGGTTTGGTTAGGTTAGGTTAGGTTAGCTTAGGTTAGGTTAGGTTGGGTTGGGTTGGGTTAGGTTGGGTTGGGTTAGGTTAGGTTAGGTTAGGTAAGGTTAGGTTAGGTTAGGTTAGGTTAAGGTATGAACCGTCGTAAAACCGCATTAAACAATGTCACTTAGTGAGATGCAGTGTTTTTCACCTTTACAAGTTGGGAACTGTGATATCCAATGTGAAAGCGCTTGAAACCGTCGTAATGTGGTAGAAAGCAATGTAAAGTAGCGAGTAAAACGTTTTCTAACGATAGAAGTGCGAAGGTCATGTTAGGTTGAGTTATGTTAGTTTAAGCTAGGTAGCGTCGTGAAACTACCAAAAACAACGTCATCTAACGAGATAGTGTTGTTTTATTGCGAGTACGAAACTGCGATAGGTGAAATGTTGTGAAGGCACACAAAACAGCATGAACAAGCCAAATACTGCGTGTTGTACCGTTACAAGTGCGAAACTGCTATGTTGTGATATTCTCGTTAAAGCGCATGCAAGCATCGTGTAACCTTAAAGAACGATGTCATTTAGCGAGATACAGCGTTCTGTACTGCAATAAGTTGGTGAAAAACTGTGAGGTTATGCAAATATCCTAATTGTGAACGAAACAGTGTAATAGAGCGTTTTTTAATACAAGTGCGAATGTTAGGTTAGGTTAAGATATGAACCGTCGTAAAACCGCATTAAACAATGTCACTTGTGAGATGCAGTGTTTTTCACCATTACAAGTCGGGAACTGCGATATCTAATGTGAAAGCGCTTGCAAACGTCGTTAGGTTAGGTTAGGTTAGGTTAGGTTACGTTAGGTTAGGTTAGGTTAGGTTTGGTTAGGTTAGGTTAGGTTAGGTTAGGTTAGGTTAGGGTATGTTAGGTAAGGTTTGGTTAGGTTAGGTTAGGTTAGGTTGGTTTAGGTAAGGTTAGGCTAGGTTAAGATATGAACAGCGCTAAAACCGCATTAAACAATGTCACTTAGTGAGATGCTGTGTTTTTCACCATTACAAGTCGGGAACTGCGATATCTAATGTGAAAGCGCATGAAACCGTCGTAATGAAACCGTCGTAATCGTAAAACATTGTAAAGTAGCGAATAAAACGTTTTCTAACGATAGAAGTGCGAAGGTTAGCTTGAGTTATGTTAGTTTAAGCTATGTAGCGTCGTGAAACTACCAAAAACGACGTCATCTAACGAGATAGTGTTGTTTTATTGCGAGTAATAAACTGCGATAGGTGAAATGTTGTGAATGCACACAAAACGGCATGAACATGCCAAATACTGCGTGTTCTACCGTTACAAGTGCGAAACTGCTATATTGTGATATTCCCGTTAAAGCGCATGCAAGCATCGTGAAACCTTTAAGAACAATGTCATTTAGCGAGATACAGCGTTCTGTACTGCAATGAGTTGGTGAAAAACTGTGATGTTATGCAAATATCGTAATTGTGAACGAAACAGTGTAATAGAGCGTTTTTCAATACAAGTACGAATGTTAGGTTAGGTTAAGATATGAACCGTCGTAAAACCGCATTAAACAATGTCACTTAGTGAGATGCAGTGTTTTTCACCATTACAAGTTGGGAACTGCGATGTCTAATGTGAAAGCGCTTGCAAACGTCGTTAGGTTAGGTTAGGTGAGGTGAGGTTAGGTTACGTTAGGTTAGGTTTGGTTAGGTTAGGTTAGGTTAGGTTATGTTAGGTTAGGTTGGGTTGGGTTAGGTTAGGTTAGGTTACGTTAGGTTAAGGTATGAACCGTCGTAAAACCGCAATAAACAATGTCACTTAGTGAGATGCAGTGTTTTTCACCTTTACAAGTTGGGAACTGCGATATCTAATGTGAAAGCGCTTGAAACCGTCGTAATGTTGTAGAAAGCAATGTAAAGTAGCGAGTAAAACGTTTTCTAACGATAGAAGTGCGAAGGTTATGTTAGGTTGAGTTATGTTAGTTTAAGCTAGGTAGTGTCGTGAAACCACCAAAAACGACGTCTTCTAACGAGATGGTGTTGTTTTATTGCGAGTACGAAACTGCGATAGGTAAAATGTTGTGAAAGCACACAAAACGGCATGAACAAGCCAAATACTGCGTGTTGTACCGTTACAAGTGCGAAACTGCTATGTTGTGACATTCTCGGTAAAGCGCATGCAAGTATCGTGAAACCTTAAAGAACGATGTCATTTAGCGAGATACAGCGTTCTGTACAGTAATAAGTTGGTGAGAAACTGTGAGGTCAAGCAAATATCGTAATTGTGAACGAAACAGTGTGATTGAGCGTCTTTAGATACAAGTGCGAATGTTAGGTTAGGTTGACATATCAACCGTCGTAAAACCGCATTAAACAATGTCACTTAGTGAGATGTAGTGTTTTTCAACATTACAAGTCGGGAACTACGATATCTAATGTGAAAGCGCTTGCAACCGTCGTTAGGTTAGGTTAGGTTAGGTTAGGTTAGGTTAGGTTAGGTTAGGTTAGATTAGGTTAGGTTGGGTTGGGTTGAGTTGGGTTAGGTTAGGTTAGGTTAGGTTAGGTTGGGTTAGGTCAGGTTAGGTTAGGTTAGGTTACGTTAGGTTAGGTTAGGTTACGTTAGGTTAGGTTAGGTTAGGTTACGTTAGGTTAGGTTAGGTAAGGATAATTTGGTTAGGTTAGGTAAGGTTAGGTTAGGTTAGGTTAGGTTGGGTTGGGTGTTGTTGGGTTGGGTTGGGTTGGGTTAGGTTGGGTTAGGTTAGGTTAGGTTACATTAGGTTAGGTTAGGTTAGGTTACGTTAGGTTATGTTAGGTTAGGTTAGGTTACGTTAGGTTAGGTTAGGTCAGGTAAGGTTAGGTTACGTTAGAATAGGTTAGGTTAGGTTACGTTAGGTTAGGTTAAGTTAGGTTAGGTTAGGTTAGGTTAGGTTAGGTTGGGTTGGGTTGGGTTAGGTTGGGTTAGGTTAGGTTAGGTTAGGTTGGGTTAGGTTAGTTTAGGTTAGGTTAGGTTAGGTTAGGTTGGGTTGGGTTGGGTTAGGTTAGGTTAGGTTAGGTAAGGTTAGGTTAGGTTAGGTTAGGTTAGGTTAAGGTATGAACCGTCGTAAAACCGCATTAAACAATGTCACTTAGTGAGATGCAGTGTTTTTCACCTTTACAAGTTGGGAACTGTGATATCTAATGTGAAAGCGCTTGAAACCGTCGTAATGTTGTAGAAAGCAATGTAAAGTAGCGAGTAAAACGTTTTCTAACAATAGAAGTGCGAAGGTCATGTTAGGTTGAGTTATGTTAGTTTAAGCTAGGTAGCGTCGTGAAACTACCAAAAACAACGTCATCTAACGAGATAGTTTTGTTTTATTGCGAGTACGAAACTGCGATAGGTGAAATGTTGTGAAAGCACACAAAACGGCATGAACAAGCCAAATACTGCGTGTTGTACCGTTACAAGTGCGAAACTGCTATGTTGTGATATTCTCGTTAAAGCGCATGAAAGTATCGTGAAACCTTAAAGAACGATGTCATTTAGCGAGATACAGCGCTCTGTACTGCAATAAGTTGGTGAAAAACTGTGAGGTTATGCAAATATCCTAATTGTGAACGAAACAGTGTTATAGAGCGTTTTTTAATACAAGTGCGAATGTTAGGTTAGGTTAAGATATGAACCGTCGTAAAACCGCATTAATCAATGTCACTTAGTGAGATGCAGTGTTTTTCACCATTACAAGTCGGGAACTGCGATATCTAATGTGAAAGCGCTTGCAAACGTCGTTAGGTTAGGTTAGGTTAGGTTAGGTTACGTTAGGTTAGGTTAGGTTAGGTTAGGTTTGGTTAGGTTAGGTTAGGTTAGGTTAGGGTATGTTAGGTAAGGTTTGGTTAGGTTAGGTTAGGTTAGGTTGGTTTAGGTAAGGTTAGGTTAGGTTAAGATATGAACCGCGCTAAAACCGCATTAAACAATGTCACTTAGTGAGATGCTGTGTTTTTCACCATTACAAGTCGGGAACTGCGATATCTAACGTGAAAGCGCATGAAACCGTCGTAACCTTGTAGAAAACATTGTAAAGTAGCGAACAAAACGTTTTCTAACGATAGAAGTGCGAAGGTTCGGTTAGTTTGAGTTATGTTAGTTTAAGCTAGGTAGCGTCGTGAAACCACCAAAAACGACGTCATCTAACGAGATAGTGTTGTTTTAATGCGAGTACAAAACTGCGATAGGTAAAATGTTGTGAAAGCACACAAAACGGCATGAACAAGCCAAATACTGCGTGTTGTACCGTTACAAGTGCGAAACTGCTATGTTGTGACATTCTCGGTAAAGCGCATGCAAGTATCGTGAAACCTTAAAGAACGATGTCATTTAGCGAGATACAGCGTTCTGTACTGTAATAAGTTGGTGAGAAACTGTGAGGTCAAGCAAATATCGTAATTGTGAACGAAACAGTGTAATTGAGCGTCTTTAGATACAAGTGCGAATGTTAGGTTAGGTTAAGATATGAACCGTCGTAAAACCGCATTAAACAATGTCACTTAGTGAGATGCAGTGTTTTTCACCATTACAAGTTGGGAACTGCGATATCTAATGTGAAAGCGCTTGCAAACGTCGTTAGGTTAGGTTAGGTTAGGTTAGGTTACGTTAGGTTAGGTTTGGTTAGGTTAGGTTAGGTTAGGTTAGGTTGGGTTAGGTTAGGTTAGGTTACGTTAGGTTAAGGTATGAACCGTCGTAAAACCGCAATAAACAATGTCACTTAGTGAGATGCAGTGTTTTTCACCTTTACAAGTTGGGAACTGCGATATCTAATGTGAAAGCGCTTGAAACCGTCGTAATGTTGTAGAAAGAAATGTAAAGTAGCGAGTAAAACGTTTTCTAACGATAGAAGTGCGAAGGTTATGTTAGGTTGAGTTATGTTAGTTTAAGCTAGGTAGCGTCGTGAAACCACCAAAAACGACGTCATCTAACGAGATAGTGTTGTTTTATTGCGAGTACGAAACTGCGATAGGTAAAATGTTGTGAAAGCACACAAAACGGCATGAACAAGCCAAATACTGCGTGTTGTACCGTAACAAGTGCGAAAGTGCTATGTTGTGACATTCTCGGTAAAGCGCATGCAAGTATCGTGAAACCTTAAAGAACGATGTCATTTAGCGAGATACAGCGTTCTGTACTGTAATAAGTTGGTGAGAAACTGTGAGGTCAAGCAAATATCGTAATTGTGAACGAAACAGTGTAATTGAGCGTCTTTAGATACAAGTGCGAATGTTAGGTTAGGTTGACATATCAACCGTCGTAAAACCGCATTAAACAATGTCACTTAGTGAGATGTAGTGTTTTTCAACATTACAAGTCGGGAACTACGATATCTAATGTGAAAGCGCATGAAACCGTCGTAATCTTGTAGAAAACATTGTAAAGTGGCGAGTAAAACGTTTTCTAACGATAGAAGTGCGAAGGTTAGGTTAGGTTAGGTTAGTTTAGGCTAGGTAGCGTCATGAAACTACCAAAAACGACGTCATCTAACGAGATAGTGTTGTTTTATAGCGAGTATTAAACTGCGATAGGTAAAATGTTGTGAAAGCACACAAAACGGCATGAACAAGCCAAATACTGCGTCGTTACAAGTGCGAAAGTGCTATGTTGTGACATTCTCGGTAAAGCGCATGCAAGTATCGTGAAACCTTAAAGAACGATGTCATTTAGCGAGATACAGCGTTCTGTACTGTAATAAGTTGGTGAGAAACTGTGAGGTCAAGCAAATATCGTAATTGTGAACGAAACAGTGAAATTGAGCGTCTTTAGATACAAGTGCGAATGTTAGGTTAGGTTAAGATATGAACCGTCGTAAAACCGCATTAAACAATGTCAATTACTGAGATGCAGTGTTTTTCAACATTACAAGTCGGGAACTACGATATCTAATGTGAAAGCGCTTGCAACCGTCGTTAGGTTAGGTTAGGTTAGGTTAGGTTAGGTTAGGTTAGGTTAGGTTAGGTTAGATTAGGTTAGGTTGGGTTGGGTTGAGTTGGGTTAGGTTAGGTTAGGTTAGGTTAGGTTGGGTTAGGTCAGGTTAGGTTAGGTTAGGTTTCGTTAGGTTAGGTTAGGTTACGTTAGGTTAGGTTAGGTTAGGTTACGTTAGGTTAGGTTAGGTAAGGATAATTTGGTTAGGTTAGGTAAGGTTAGGTTAGGTTAGGTTAGGTTGGGTTGGGTGTTGTTAGGTTGGGTTGGGTTGGGTTAGGTTGGGTTAGGTTTGGTTAGGTTACGTTAGGTTAGGTTAGGTTAGGTTACGTTAGGTTATGTTAGGTTAGGTTAGGTTACGTTAGGTTAGGTTAGGTCAGGTAAGGTTAGGTTACGTTAGAATAGGTTAGGTTAGGTTACGTTAGGTTAGGTTAAGTAAGGTTAGGTTAGGTTTGGTTAGGTTAGGTTAGGTTAGCTTAGGTTAGGTTAGGTTGGGTTGGGTTGGGTTAGGTTGGGTTAGGTTAGGTTAGGTTAGGTTAGGTTGGGTTAGGTTAGTTTAGGTTAGGTTAGGTTAGGTCAGGTTGAGTTGGGTTGGGTTAGGTTAGGTTAGGTTAGGTAAGGTTAGGTTAGGTTAGGTTAGGTTAAGGTATGAACCGTCGTAAAACCGCATTAAACAATGTCACTTAGTGAGATGCAGTGTTTTTCACCTTTACAAGTTGGGAACTGTGATATCTAATGTGAAAGCGCTTGAAACCGTCGTAATGGTAAAGAAAGCAATGTAAAGTAGCGAGTAAACCGTTTTCTAACGATAGAAGTGCGAAGGTCATGTTAGGTTGAGTTGTTAGTTTAAGCTAGGTAGCGTCGTGAAACTACCAAAAACAACGTCATCTAACGAGATAGTGTTGTTTTATTGCGAGTACGAAACTGCGATAGGTGAAATGTTGTGAAAGCACACAAAACAGCATGAACAAGCCAAATACTGCGTGTTGTACCGTTACAAGTGCGAAACTGCTATGTTGTGATATTCTCGTTAAAGCGCATGCAAGCATCGTGAAACCTTAAAGAACGATGTCATTTAGCGAGATACAGCGTTCTGTACTGCAATAAGTTGGTGAAAAACTGTGAGGTTATGCAAATATCCTAATTGTGAACGAAACAGTGTAATAGAGCGTTTTTTAATACAAGTGCGAATGTTAAGTTGGGTTAAGATATGAACCGTCGTAAAACCACATTAAACAATGTCACTTAGTGAGATGCAGTGTTTTTCACCATTACAAGTCGGGAACTGCGATATCTAATGTGAAAGCGCTTGCAAACGTCGTTAGGTTAGGTTAGGTTAGGTTAGGTTACGTTAGGTTAGGTTAGGATATGTTTGGTTAGGTTAGGTTAGGTTATGTTAGGGTATGTTAGGTAAGGTTTGGTTAGGTTAGGTTAGGTCAGGTTGGTTTAGGTAAGGTTAGGTTAGGTTAAGATATGAACCGCGCTAAAACCGCATTAAACAATGTCACTTAGTGAGATGCTGTGTTTTTCACCATTACAAGTCGGGAACTGCGATATCTAATGTGAAAGCGCATGAAACCGTCGTAATCTTGTAGAAAACATTGTAAAGTAGCGAATAAAACGTTTTCTAACGATAGAAGTGCGAAGGTTCGGTTAGTTTGAGCTAGGTAGCGTCGTGAAACCACCAAAAACGATGTCATCTAACGAGATAGTGTTGTTTTATTGCGAGTACGAAACTGCGATAGGGGAAATATTGGGAAAGCACACAAAATGGCATGAACTAGCCAGATACTGCGTCTTGTGCCGTTACAAGTGCGAAACTGCTTTATTGTGATATTCTCGTTAAAGCGCATGCAAGTATCGTGAAACCTTAAAGAACGATGTCATTTAGCGAGATACAGCGTTCTGTACTGTAATAAGTTGGTGAGAAACTGTGAGGTCAAGCAAATATCGTAATTGTGAACGAAACAGTGTAATTCAGCGTATTTAGATACAAGTGCGAATGTTAGGTTAGGTTGAGATATCAACCGTCGTAAAACCGCATTAAACAATGTCACTTAGTGAGATGTAGTGTTTTTCAACATTACAAGTCGGGAACTACGATATGTAATGTGGAAGCGCATGAAACCGTCGTAATCTTGTAGAAAACATTGTAAAGTTGCGAGTAAAACGTTTTCTAACGATAGAAGTGCGAAGGTTAGCTTGAGTTATGTTAGTTTAAGCTATGTAGCGTCGTGAAACTACCAAAAACGACGTCATCTAACGAGATAGTGTTGTTTTATTGCGAGTATTAAACTGCGATAGGTGAAATGTTGTGAATGCACACAAAACGGCATGAACAAGCCAAATACTGCGTGTTCTACCGTTACAAGTGCGAAACTGCTATATTGTGATATTCTCGTTAAAGCGCATGCAAGCATCGTGAAACCTTAAAGAACAATGTCATTTAGCGAGATACAGCGTTCTGTACTGCAATAAGTTGGTGAAAAACTGTGAGGTTATGCAAATATCGTACTTGTGAACGAAACAGTGTAATAGAGCGTTTTTCAATACAAGTACGAATGTTAGGTTAGGTTAAGATATGAACCGTCGTAAAACCGCATTAAACAATGTCACTTAGTGAGATGCAGTGTTTTTCACCATTACAAGTTGGGAACTGCGATATCTAATGTGAAAGCGCTTGCAAACGTCGTTAGGTTAGGTTAGGTTAGGTTAGGTTACGTTAGGTTAGGTTTAGTTAGGTTAGGTTAGGTTAGGTTATGTTAGGTTAGGTTGGGTTAGGTTAGGTTAGGTTACGTTAGGTTAAGGTATGAACCGTCGTAAAACCGCAATAAACAATGTCACTTAGTGAGATGCAGTGTTTTTCACCTTTACAAGTTGGGAACTGCGATATTTAATGTGAAAGCGCTTGCAACCGTCGTTAGGTTAGGTTATGTTAGGTTAGGTTAGGTTAGGTTAGGTTTGGTTAGGTTAGGTTAGGTTAGGTTAGGTTCGATTAGGTTAGGTTGGGTTGAGTTGGGTTAGGTTAGGTTAGGTTAGGTTAGGTTGGGTTAGGTTAGGTTAGGTTACGTTAAGTTAGGTTAGGTTAGGTTACATTAGGTTAGGTTAGGTTAGGTAAGGATAATTTGGTTAGGTTAGGTAAGGTTAGGTTAGGTTAGGTTAGGTTGGGTTGGGTGTTGTTGGGTTGGGTTGGGTTAGGTTGGGTTAGGTTAGGTTACGTTAGCTTAGGTTAGGTTAGGTTACGTTAGGTTATGTTAGGTTAGGTTAGGTTACGTTAGGTTAGGTTAGGTCAGGTAAGGTTAGGTTACGTTAGAATAGGTTAGGTTAGGTTACGTTAGGTTAGGTTAAGTTAGGTTAGGTTAGGTTTGGTTAGGTTAGGTTAGGTTAGCTCAGGTTAGGTTGGGTTGGGTTGGGTTAGGTTGGGTTAGGTTAGGTTAGGTTAGGTTGGGTTAGGTTAGTTTAGGTTAGGTTAGGTTAGGTTAGGTTGGGTTGGGTTGGGTTAGGTTAGGTTAGGTTAGGTTAGGTAAGGTTAGGTTAGGTTAGGTTAGGTTAGGTTAGGTTAAGGTATGAACCGTCGTAAAACCGCATTAAACAATGTCACTTAGTGAGATGCAGTGTTTTTCACCTTTACAAGTTGGGAACTGTGATATCTAATGTGAAAGCGCTTGAAACCGTCGTAATGTTGTAGAAAGCAATGTAAAGTAGCGAGTAAAACGTTTTCTAACGATAGAAGTGCGAAGGTCATGTTAGGTTGAGTTATGTTAGTTTAAGCTAGGTAGTGTCGTGAAACTACCAAAAACAACGTCATCTAACGAGATAGTGTTGTTTTATTGCGAGTACGAAACTGCGATAGGTGAAATGTTGTGAAAGCACACAAAACGGCATGAACAAGCCAAATACTGCGTGTTGTACCGTTACAAGTGCGAAACTGCTATGTTGTGATATTCTCGTTAAAGCGCATGCAAGCATCCTGAAACCTTAAAGAACGATGTCATTTAGCGAGATACAGCGTTCTGTACTGCAATAAGTTGGTGAAAAACTGTGAGGTTATGCAAATATCCTAATTGTGAACGAAACAGTGTAATAGAGCGTTTTTTAATACAAGTGCGAATGTTAGGTTAGGTTTAGATATGAACCGTCGTAAAACCGCATTAAACAATGTCACTTAGTGAGATGCAGTGTTTTTCACCATTACAAGTCGGGAACTGCGATATCTAATGTGAAAGCGCTTGCAAACGTCGTTAGGTTAGGTTAGGTTAGGTTAGGTTAGGTTACGTTAGGTTAGGTTAGGTTAGGTTAGGTTTGGTTAGGTTAGGTTAGGTTAGGTTAGGTTAGGGTATGTTAGGTAAGGTTTGGTTAGGTTAGGTTAGGTTAGGTTGGTTTAGGTAAGGTTAGGTTAGGTTAAGATATGAACCGCGCTGAAACCGCATTAAACATGTCACTTAGTGAGATGCTGTGTTTTTCACCATTACAAGTCGGGAACAGCGATATCTAATGTGAAAGCGCATGAAACCGTCGTAATCTTGTAGAAAACATTGTAAAGTAGCGAATAAAACGTTTTCTAACGATAGAAGTGCGAAGGTTCGGTTAGTTTTAGCTAGGTAGCGTCGTGAAACCACCAAAAACGATGTCATCTAACGAGATAGTGTTGTTTTATTGCGAGTACGAAACTGCGATAGGTGAAATATTGGGAAAGCACGCAAAATGGCATGAACTAGCCAGAAACTGCGTCTTGTGCCGTTACAAGTGCGAAACTGCTATATTGTGATATTCTCGTTAAAGCGCATGCAAGCATCGTGAAACCTTAAAGAACAATGTCATTTAGCGAGATACAGCGTTCTGTACTGCAATAAGTTGGTGAAAAACTGTGAGGTTATGCAAATATCGTAATTGTGAACGAAACAGTGTAATAGAGCGTTTTTCAATACAAGTACGAATGTTAGGTTAGGTTAAGATATGAACCGTCGTAAAACCGCATTAAACAATGTCACTTAGTTAGATGCAGTGTTTTTCAACATTACAAGTTGGGAACTGCGATATCTAATGTGAAAGCGCTTGCAAACGTCGTTAGGTTAGGTTAGGTTAGGTTAGGTTAGGTTAGGTTACGTTAGGTTAGGTTTGGTTAGGTTAGGTTAGGTTAGGTTATAATAGGTTAGGTTGGGTTAGGTTAGGTTAGGTTACGTTAGGTTAAGGTATGAACCGTCGTAAAACCGCAATAAACAATGTCACTTAGTGAGATGCAGTGTTTTTCACCTTTACAAGTTGGGAACTGCGATATCTAATGTGAAAGCGCTTGAAACCGTCGTAATGTTGTAGAAAGCAATGTAAAGTAGCGAGTAAAACGTTTTCTAACGATAGAAGTGCGAAGGTTATGTTAGGTTGAGTTATGTTAGTTTAAGCTAGGTAGCGTCGTGAAACCACCAAAAACGACGTCATCTAACGAGATAGTGTTGTTTTATTGCGAGTACGAAACTGCGATAGGTAAAATGTTGTGAAAGCACACAAAACGGCATGAACAAGCCAAATACTGCGTGTTGTACCGTTACAAGTGCGAAACTGCTATGTTGTGACATTCTCGGTAAAGCGCATGCAAGTATCGTGAAACCTTAAAGAACGATGTCATTTAGCGAGATACAGCGTTCTGTACTGTAATAAGTTGGTGAGAAACTGTGAGGTCAAGCAAATATCGTAATTGTGAACGAAACAGTGTAATTGAGCGTCTTTAGATACAAGTGCGAATGTTAGGTTAGGTTGACATATCAACCGTCGTAAAACCGCATTAAACAATGTCACTTAGTGAGATGTAGTGTTTTTCAACATTACAAGTCGGGAACTACGATATCTAATGTGAAAGCGCATGAAACCGTCGTAATCTTGTAGAAAACATTGTAAAGTGGCGAGTAAAACGTTTTCTAACGATAGAAGTGCGAAGGTTAGGTTAGGTTAGGTTAGTTTAAGCTAGGTAGCGTCGTGAAACTACCAAAAACGACGTCATCTAACGAGATAGTGTTGTTTTATAGCGAGTATTAAACTGCGATAGGTGAAATGTTGTGAAAGCACACAAAACGGCATGAACAAGCCAAATACTGCGTGTTCTACCGTTACAAGTGCGAAACTGCTATATTGTATTGTGATATTCTCGTTAAAGCGCATGCAAGCATCGTGAAACCTTAAAGAACAATGTCATTTAGCGAGATACAGCGTTCTGTACTGCAATAAGTTGGTGAAAAACTGTGAGGTTATGCAAATATCGTAATTGTGAACAAAACAGTGTAATAGAGCGTTTTTAGATACAAGTGCGAATGTTAGGTTAGGTTAAGATATGAACCGTCGTAAAACCGCATTAAACAATGTCAATTACTGAGATGCAGTGTTTTTCACCATTAAAAGTGGGGAACTGCGATATTTAATGTGAAAGCGCTTGCAACCGTCGTTAGGTTAGGCTAGGTTAGGTTAGGTTAGGTTAGGTTAGGTTAGGTTATGTTTGGTTAGGTTAGGTTAGGTTAGGTTAGATTAGGTTAGGTTGGGTTGAGTTGGGTTAGGTTAGGTTAGGTTAGGTTGGGTTAGGTTAGGTTAGGTTACGTTAGGTTAGGTTAGGTTACGTTAGGTTAGGTTAGGTTAGGTTACGTTAGGTTATGTTAGGTTAGGTTAGGTTACGTTAGGTTAGGTTAGGTCAGGCAAGGTTAGGTTACGTTAGAATAGGTTAGGTTAGGTTACGTTAGGTTAGGTTAAGTTAGGTTAGGTTAGGTTTGGTTAGGTTAGGTTAGGTTAGCTTAGGTTAGGTTAGGTTGGGTTGGGTTAGGTTGGGTTGGGTTGGGTTAGGTTAGGTTAGGTTAGGTAAGGTTAGGTTAGGTTAGGTTAGGTTAAGGTATGAACCGTCGTAAAACCGCATTAAACAATGTCACTTAGTGAGATGCAGTGTTCTTCACCTTTACAAGTTGGGAACTGTGATATCTAATGTGAAAGCGCTTGAAACCGTCGTAATGTGGTAGAAAGCAATGTAAAGTAGCGAGTAAAACGTTTTCTAACGATAGAAGTGCGAAGGTCATGTTAGGTTGAGTTATGTTAGTTTAAGCTAGGTAGCGTCGTGAAACTACCAAAAACAACGTCATCTAACGAGATAGTGTTGTTTTATTGCGAGTACGAAACTGCGATAGGTGAAATGTTGTGAAAGCACACAAAACGGCATGAACAAGCCAAATACTGCGTGTTGTACCGTTACAAGTGCGAAACTGCTATGGTGTGATATTCTCGTTAAAGCGCATGCAAGCATCGTCAAACCTTAAAGAACGATGTCATTTAGCGAGATACAGCGTTCTGTACTGCAATAAGTTGGTGAAAAACTGTGAGGTTATGCAAATATCCTAATTGTGAACGAAACAGTGTAATAGAGCGTTTTTTAATACAAGTGCGAATGTTAGGTTAGGTTAAGATATGAACCGTCGTAAAACCGCATTAAACAATGTCACTTAGTGAGATGCAGTGTTTTTCACCATTACAAGTCGGGAACTGCGATATCTAATGTGAAAGCGCTTGCAAACGTCGTTAGGTTAGGTTAGGTTAGGTTAGGTTAGGTTAGGTTAGGTTACGTTATGTTAGGTTAGGTTAGGTTTGGTTAGGTTAGGTTAGGTTAGGTTAGGGTATGTTAGGTAAGGTTTGGTTAGGTTAGGTTAGGTTAGGTTGGTTTAGGTAAGGTTAGGTTAGGTTAAGATATGAACCGCGCTAAAACCGCATTAAACAATGTCACTTAGTGAGATGCTGTGTTTTTCACCATTACAAGTCGGGAACTGCGATATCTAATGTGAAAGCGCATGAAACCGTCGTAATCTTGTAGAAAACATTGTAAAGTAGCGAATAAAACGTTTTCTAACGATAGAAGTGCGAAGGTTCGGTTAGTTTGAGCTAGGTAGCGTCGTGAAACCACCAAAAACGATGTCATCTAACGAGATAGTGTTGTTTTATTGCGAGTACGAAACTGCGATAGGTGAAATATTGGGAAAGCACACAAAATGGCATGAACTAGCCAGATACTGCGTCTTGTGCCGTTACAAGTGCGAAACTGCTTTATTGTGATATTCTCGTTAAAGCGCATGCAAGTATCGTGAAACCTTAAAGAACGATGTCATTTAGCGAGATACAGCGTTCTGTACTGTAATAAGTTGGTGAGAAACTGTGAGGTCAAGCAAATATCGTAATTGTGAACGAAACAGTGTAATTCAGCGTATTTAGATACAAGTGCGAATGTTAGGTTAGGTTGAGATATCAACCGTCGTAAAACCGCATTAAACAATGTCACTTAGTGAGATGTAGTGTTTTTCAACATTACAAGTCGGGAACTACGATATCTAATGTGAAAGCGCATGAAACCGTCGTAATCTTGTAGAAAACATTGTAAAGTTGCGAGTAAAACGTTTTCTAACGATAGAAGTGCGAAGGTTAGCTTGAGTTATGTTAGTTTAAGCTATGTAGCGTCGTGAAACTACCAAAAACGACGTCATCTAACGAGATAGTGTTGTTTTATTGCGAGTATTAAACTGCGATAGGTGAAATGTTGTGAATGCACACAAAACGGCATGAACAAGCCAAATACTGCGTGTTCTACCGTTACAAGTGCGAAACTGCTATATTGTGATATTCTCGTTAAAGCGCATGCAAGCATCGTGAAACCTTAAAGAACAATGTCATTTAGCGAGATACAGCGTTCTGTACTGCAATAAGTTGGTGAAAAACTGTGAGGTTATGCAAATATCGTAATTGTGAACGAAACAGTGTAATAGAGCGTTTTTCAATACAAGTACGAATGTTAGGTTAGGTTAAGATATGAACCGTCGTAAAACCGCATTAAACAATGTCACTTAGATGCAGTGTTTTTCACCATTACAAGTTGGGAACTGCGATATCTAATGTGAAAGCGCTTGCAAACGTCGTTAGGTTAGGTTAGGTTAGGTTAGGTTAGGTTACGTTAGGTTAGGTTTGGTTAGGTTAGGTTAGGTTAGGTTAGGTTATGTTAGGTTAGGTTGGGTTAGGTTAGGTTAGGTTACGTTAGGTTAAGGTATGAACCGTCGTAAAACCGCAATAAACAATGTCACTTAGTGAGATGCAGTGTTTTTCACCTTTACAAGTTGGGAACTGCGATATCTAATGTGAAAGCGCTTGAAACCGTCGTAATGTTGTAGAAAGCAATGTAAAGTAGCGAGTAAAACGTTTTCTAACGATAGAAGTGCGAAGGTTATGTTAGGTTGAGTTATGTTAGTTTAAGCTAGGTAGCGTCGTGAAACCACCAAAAACGACGTCATCTAACGAGATAGTGTTGTTTTATTGCGAGTACGAAACTGCGATAGGTAAAATGTTGTGAAAGCACACAAAACGGCATGAACAAGCCAAATACTGCGTGTTGTACCGTTACAAGTGCGAAACTGCTATGTTGTGACATTCTCGGTAAAGCGCATGCAAGTATCGTGAAACCTTAAACAACGATGTCATTTAGCGAGATACAGCGTTCTGTACTGTAATAAGTTGGTGAGAAACTGTGAGGTCAAGCAAATATCGTAATTGTGAACGAAACAGTGTAATTCAGCGTATTTAGATACAAGTGCGAATGTTAGGTTAGGTTGAGATATCAACCGTCGTAAAACCGCATTAAACAATGTCACTTAGTGAGATGTAGTGTTTTTCAACATTACAAGTCGGGAACTACGATATCTAATGTGAAAGCGCATGAAACCGTCGTAATCTTGTCGAAAACATTGTAAAGTTGCGAGTAAAACGTTTTCTAACGATAGAAGTGCGAAGGTTAGCTTGAGTTATGTTAGTTTAAGCTATGTAGCGTCGTGAAACTACCAAAAACGACGTCATCTAACGAGATAGTGTTGTTTTATTGCGAGTATTAAACTGCGATAGGTGAAATGTTGTGAATGCACACAAAACGGCATGAACAAGCCAAATACTGCGTGTTTTACCGTTACAAGTGCGAAACTGCTATATTGTGATATTCTCGTTAAAGCGCATGCAAGCATCGTCAAACCTTAAAGAACAATGTCATTTAGCGAGATACAGCGTTCTGTACTGCAATAAGTTGGTGAAAAACTGTGAGGTTATTCAAATATCGTAATTGTGAACGAAACAGTGTAATAGAGCGTTTTTCAATACAAGTACGAATGTTAGGTTAGGTTAAGATATGAACCGTCGTAAAACCGCATTAAACAATGTCACTTAGTGAGATGCAGTGTTTTTCACCATTACAAGTTGGGAACTGCGATATCTAATGTGAAAGCGCTTGCAAACGTCGTTAGGTTAGGTTAGGTTAGGTTACGTTAGGTTAGGTTTGGTTAGGTTAGGTTAGGTTAGGTTATGTTAGGTTAGGTTGGGTTAGGTTAGGTTAGGTTACGTTAGGTTAAGGTATGAACCGTCGTAAAACCGCAATAAACAATGTCACGTAGTGAGATGCAGTGTTTTTCACCTTTACAAGTTGGGAACTGCGATATCTAATGTGGAAGCGCTTGAAACCGTCGTAATGTTGTAGAAAGCAATGTAAAGTAGCGAGTAAAACGTTTTCTAACGATAGAAGTGCGAAGGTTATGTTAGGTTGAGTTATGTTAGTTTAAGCTAGGTAGCGTCGTGAAACCACCAAAAACGACGTCATCTAACGAGATAGTGTTGTTTTATTGCGAGTACGAAACTGCGATAGGTAAAATGTTGTGAAAGCACACAAAACGGCATGAACAAGACAAATACTGCGTGTTGTACCGTTACAAGTGCGAAAATGCTATGTTGTGACATTCTCGGTAAAGCGCATGCAAGTATCGTGAAACCTTAAAGAACGATGTCATTTAGCGAGATACAGCGTTCTGTACTGTAATAAGTTGGTGAGAAACTGTGAGGTCAAGCAAATATCGTAATTGTGAACGAAACAGTGTAATTGAGCGTCTTTAGATACAAGTGCGAATGTTAGGTTAGGTTGACATTTCAACCGTCGTAAAACCGCATTAAACAATGTCACTTAGTGAGATGTAGTGTTTTTCAACATTACAAGTCGGGAACTACGATATCTAATGTGAAAGCGCATGAAACCGTCGTAATCTTGTAGAAAACATTGTAGAGTGGCGAGTAAAACGTTTTTTAACGATAGAAGTGCGAAGGTTAGGTTAGGTTAGGTTAGTTTAAGCTAGGTAGCGTCGTGAAACTACCAAAAACTACGTCATCTAACGAGATAGTGTTGTTTTATAGCGAGTATTAAACTGCGATAGGTGAAATGTTGTGAAAGCACACAAAACGGCATGAACAAGCCAAATACTGCGTGTTCTACCGTTACAAGTGCGAAACTGCTATATTGTGATATTCTCGTTAAAGCGTATGCAAGCATCGTGAAACCTTAAAGAACAATGTCATTTAGCGAGATACAGCGTTCTGTACTGCAATAAGTTGGTGAAAAACTGTGAGGTTATGCAAATATCGTAATTGTTAACACAACAGTGTAATAGAGCGTTTTTAGATACAAGTGCGAATGTTAGGTTAGGTTAAGATATGAACCGTCGTAAAACCGCATTAAACAATGTCAATTACTGAGATGCAGTGTTTTTCACCATTAAAAGTGGGGAACTGCGATATTTAATGTGAAAGCGCTTGCAACCGTCGTTAGGTTAGGTTAGGTTAGGTTAGGTTAGGTTAGGTTAGGTTAGGTTAGGTTCGATTAGGTTAGGTTGGGTTGAGTTAGGTTAGGTTAGGTTAGGTTAGGTTAGGTTAGGTTAGGTTACGTTAGGTTAGGTTAGGTTAGGTTACGTTAGGTTAGGTTAGGTCAGGTAAGGATAATTTGGTTAGGTTAGGTAAAGTTAGGTTAGGTTAGGTTAGGTTGGGTTGGGTGTTGTTGGGTTGGGTTGGGTTGGGTTAGGTTGGGTTAGGTTAGGTTACGTTAGCTTAGGTTAGGTTAGGTTACGTTAGGTTATGTTAGGTTAGGTTAGGTTACGTTAGGTTAGGTTAGGTCAGGTAAGGTTAGGTTACGTTAGAATAGGTTAGGTTAGGTTACGTTAGGTTAGGTTAAGTTAGGTTAGGTTAGGTTTGGTTAGGTTAGGTTAGGTTAGCTCAGGTTAGGTTGGGTTGGGTTGGGTTAGGTTGGGTTAGGTTAGGTTAGGTTAGGTTGGGTTAGGTTAGTTTAGGTTAGGTTAGGTTAGGTTAGGTTGGGTTGGGTTGGGTTAGGTTAGGTTAGGTTAGGTTAGGTAAGGTTAGGTTAGGTTAGGTTAGGTTAGGTTAGGTTAAGGTATGAACCGTCGTAAAACCGCATTAAACAATGTCACTTAGTGAGATGCAGTGTTTTTCACCTTTACAAGTTGGGAACTGTGATATCTAATGTGAAAGCGCTTGAAACCGTCGTAATGTTGTAGAAAGCAATGTAAAGTAGCGAGTAAAACGTTTTCTAACGATAGAAGTGCGAAGGTCATGTTAGGTTGAGTTATGTTAGTTTAAGCTAGGTAGCGTCGTGAAACTACCAAAAACAACGTCATCTAACGAGATAGTGTTGTTTTATTGCGAGTACGAAACTGCGATAGGTGAAATGTTGTGAAAGCACACAAAACGGCATGAACAAGCCAAATACTGCGTGTTGTACCGTTACAAGTGCGAAACTGCTATGTTGTGATATTCTCGTTAAAGCGCATGCAAGCATCGTGAAACCTTAAAGAACGATGTCATTTAGCGAGATACAGCGTTCTGTACTGCAATAAGTTGGTGAAAAACTGTGAGGTTATGCAAATATCCTAATTGTGAACGAAACAGTGTAATAGAGCGTTTTTTAATACAAGTGCGAATGTTAGGTTAGGTTAAGATATGAACCGTCGTAAAACCGCATTAAACAATGTCACTTAGTGAGATGCAGTGTTTTTCACCATTACAAGTCGGGAACTGCGATATCTAATGTGAAAGCGCTTGCAAACGTCGTTAGGTTAGGTTAGGTTAGGTTAGGTTAGGTTACGTTAGGTTAGGTTAGGTTAGGTTAGGTTTGGTTAGGTTAGGTTAGGTTAGGTTAGGTTAGGGTATGTTAGGTAAGGTTTGGTTAGGTTAGGTTAGGTTAGGTTGGTTTAGGTAAGGTTAGGTTAGGTTAAGATATGAACCGCGCTGAAACCGCATTAAACATGTCACTTAGTGAGATGCTGTGTTTTTCACCATTACAAGTCGGGAACTGCGATATCTAATGTGAAAGCGCATGAAACCGTCGTAATCTTGTAGAAAACATTGTAAAGTAGCGAATAAAACGTTTTCTAACGATAGAAGTGCGAAGGTTCGGTTAGTTTTAGCTAGGTAGCGTCGTGAAACCACCAAAAACAATGTCATCTAACGAGATAGTGTTGTTTTATTGCGAGTACGAAACTGCGATAGGTGAAATATTGGGAAAGCACGCAAAATGGCATGAACTAGCCAGATACTGCGTCTTGTGCCGTTACAAGTGCGAAACTGCTATATTGTGATATTCTCGTTAAAGCGCATGCAAGCATCGTGAAACCTTAAAGAACAATGTCATTTAGCGAGATACAGCGTTCTGTACTGCAATAAGTTGGTGAAAAACTGTGAGGTTATGCAAATATCGTAATTGTGAACGAAACAGTGTAATAGAGCGTTTTTCAATACAAGTACGAATGTTAGGTTAGGTTAAGATATGAACCGTCGTAAAACCGCATTAAACAATGTCACTTAGTGAGATGCAGTGTTTTTCAACATTACAAGTTGGGAACTGCGATATCTAATGTGAAAGTGCTTGCAAACGTCGTTAGGTTAGGTTAGGTTAGGTTAGGTTAGGTTACGTTAGGTTAGGTTTGGTTAGGTTAGGTTAGGTTAGGTTATGTTAGGTTAGGTTGGGTTAGGTTAGGTTAGGTTACGTTAGGTTAAGGTATGAACCGTCGTAAAACCGCAATAAACAATGTCACTTAGTGAGATGCAGTGTTTTTCACCTTTACAAGTTGGGAACTGCGATATCTAATGTGAAAGCGCTTGAAACCGTCGTAATGTTGTAGAAAGCAATGTAAAGTAGCGAGTAAAACGTTTTCTAACGATAGAAGTGCGAAGGTTATGTTAGGTTGAGTTATGTTAGTTTAAGCTAGGTAGCGTCGTGAAACCACCAAAAACGACGTCATGTAACGAGATAGTGTTGTTTTATTGCGAGTACGAAACTGCGATAGGTAAAATGTTGTGAAAGCACACAAAACGGCATGAACAAGCCAAATACTGCGTGTTGTACCGTTACAAGTGCGAAACTGCTATGTTGTGACATTCTCGGTAAAGCGCATGCAAGTATCGTGAAACCTAAAGAACGATGTCATTTAGCGAGATACAGCGTTCTGTACTGTAATAAGTTGGTGAGAAACTGTGAGGTCAAGCAAATATCGTAATTGTGAACGAAACAGTGTAATTGAGCGTCTTTAGATACAAGTGCGAATGTTAGGTTAGGTTGACATATCAACCGTCGTAAAACCGCATTAAACAATGTCACTTAGTGAGATGAAGTGTTTTTCACCATTACAAGTCGGGAACTGCGATATCTAATGTGAAAGCGCTTGCAAACGTCGTTAGGTTAGGTTAGGTTAGGTTAGGTTACGTTAGGTTAGGTTAGGTTAGGTTTGGTTAGGTTAGGTTAGGTTAGGTTAGGTTAGGGTATGTTAGGTAAGGTTTGGTTAGGTTAGGTTAGGTTAGGTTGGTTTAGGTAAGGTTAGGTTAGGTTAAGATATGAACCGCGCTAAAACCGCATTAAACAATGTCACTTAGTGAGATGCTGTGTTTTTCACCATTACAAGTCGGGAACTGCGATATCTAATGTGAAAGCGCATGAAACCGTCGTAATCTTGTAGAAAACATTGTAAAGTAGCGAATAAAACGTTTTCTAACCATAGAAGTGCGAAGGTTCGGTTAGTTTGAGCTAGGTAGCGTCGTGAAACCACCAAAAACGATGTCATCTAACGAGATAGTGTTGTTTTATTGCGAGTACGAAACTGCGATAGGGGAAATATTGGGAAAGCACACAAAATGGCATGAACTAGCCAGATACTGCGTCTTGTGCCGTTACAAGTGCGAAACTGCTTTATTGTGATATTCTCGTTAAAGCGCATGCAAGTATCGTGAAACCTTAAAGAACGATGTCATTTAGCGAGATACAGCGTTCTGTACTGTAATAAGTTGGTGAGAAACTGTGAGGTCAAGCAAATATCGTAATTGTGAACGAAACAGTGTAATTCAGCGTATTTAGATACAAGTGCGAATGTTAGGTTAGGTTAAGATATGAACCGTCGTAAAACCGCATTAAACAATGTCAATTACTGAGATGCAGTGTTTTTCACCATTAAAAGTGGGGAACTGCGATATTTAATGTGAAAGCGCTTGCAACCGTCGTTAGGTTAGGCTAGGTTAGGTTAGGTTAGGTTAGGTTAGGTCAGGTTAGGTTACGTTAGGTTAGGTTCGATTAGGTTAGGTTGGGTTGAGTTGGGTTAGGTTAGGTTAGGTTAGGTTAGGTTGGGTTAGGTTAGGTTAGGTTACGTTAGGTTAGGTTAGGTTAGGTTACGTTAGGTTAGGTTAGGTTAGGTAAGGATAATTTGGTTAGGTTAGGTAAGGTTAGGTTAGGTTAGGTTAGGTTGGGTTGGGTGTTGTTGGGTTGGGTTGGGTTGGGTTAGGTTGGGTTAGGTTAGGTTACGTTAGCTTAGGTTAGGTTAGGTTACGTTAGGTTATGTTAGGTTAGGTTAGGTTACGTTAGGTTAGGTTAGGTCAGGTAAGGTTAGGTTACGTTAGAATAGGTTAGGTTAGGTTACGTTAGGTTAGGTTAAGTTAGGTTAGGTTAGGTTTGGTTAGGTTAGGTTAGGTTAGCTCAGGTTAGGTTGGGTTGGGTTGGGTTAGGTTGGGTTAGGTTAGGTTAGGTTAGGTTGGGTTAGGTTAGTTTAGGTTAGGTTAGGTTAGGTTAGGTTGGGTTGGGTTGGGTTAGGTTAGGTTAGGTTAGGTTAGGTAAGGTTAGGTTAGGTTAGGTTAGGTTAAGGTATGAACCGTCGTAAAACCGCATTAAACAATGTCACTTAGTGAGATGCAGTGTTTTTCACCTTTACAAGTTGGGAACTGTGATATCTAATGTGAAAGCGCTTGAAACCGTCGTAATGTTGTAGAAAGCAATGTAAAGTAGCGAGTAAAACGTTTTCTAACGATAGAAGTGCGAAGGTCATGTTAGGTTGAGTTATGTTAGTTTAAGCTAGGTAGCGTCGTGAAACTACCAAAAACAACATCATCTAACGAGATAGTGTTGTTTTATTGCGAGTACGAAACTGCGATAGGTAAAATGTTGTGAAAGCACACAAAACGGCATGAACAAGCCAAATACTGTGTGTTGTACCGTTACAAGTGCGAAACTGCTATGTTGTGACATTCTCGGTAAAGCGCATGCAAGTATCGTGAAACCTTAAAGAACGATGTCATTTAGCGAGATACAGCGTTCTGTACTGTAATAAGTTGGTGAGAAACTGTGAGGTCAAGCAAATATCGTAATTGTGAACGAAACAGTGTAATTGAGCGTCTTTAGATACAAGTGCGAATGTTAGGTTAGGTTGACATATCAACCGTCGTAAAACCGCATTAAACAATGTCACTTAGTGAGATGTAGTGTTTTTCAACATTACAAGTCGGGAACTACGATATCTAATGTGAAAGCGCATGAAACCGTCGTAATCTTGTAGAAAACATTGTAAAGTGGCGAGTAAAACGTTTTCTAACGATAGAAGTGCGAAGGTTAGGTTAGGTTAGGTTAGTTTAAGCTAGGTAGCGTCGTGAAACTACCAAAAACGACGTCATCTAACGAGATAGTGTTGTTTTATAGCGAGTATTAAACTGCGATAGGTGAAATGTTGTGAAAGCACACAAAACGGCATGAACAAGCCAAATACTGCGTGTTCTACCGTTACAAGTGCGAAACTGCTATATTGTATTGTGATATTCTCGTTAAAGCGCATGCAAGCATCGTGAAACCTTAAAGAACAATGTCATTTAGCGAGATACAGCGTTCTGTACTGCAATAAGTTGGTGAAAAACTGTGAGGTTATGCAAATATCGTAATTGTGAACAAAACAGTGTAATAGAGCGTTTTTTGATACAAGTGCGAATGTTAGGTTAGGTTAAGATATGAACCGTCGTAAAACCGCATTAAACAATGTCAATTACTGAGATGCAGTGTTTTTCACCATTAAAAGTGGGGAACTGCGATATTTAATGTGAAAGCGCTTGCAACCGTCGTTAGGTTAGGCTAGGTTAGGTTAGGTTAGGTTAGGTTAGGTTAGGTTAGGTTCGATTAGGTTAGGTTGGGTTGAGTTGGGTTAGGTTAGGTTAGGTTAGGTTAGGTTGGGTTAGGTTAGGTTAGGTTAGGTTAGGTTAGGTTAGGTTAGGTTAGGTTAGGTTAGGTTAGGTAAGGATAATTTGGTTAGGTTAGGTAAGGTTAGGTTAGGTTAGGTTGGGTTGGGTGTTGTTGGGTTGGGTTGGGTTGGGTTAGGTTGGGTTAGGTTAGGTTACGTTAGCTTAGGTTAGGTTAGGTTACGTTAGGTTATGTTAGGTTAGGTTAGGTTAGGTTACGTTAGGTTAGGTTAGGTCAGGTAAGGTTAGGTTACGTTAGAATAGGTTAGGTTAGGTTACGTTAGGTTAGGTTAAGTTAGGTTAGGTTAGGTTTGGTTAGGTTAGGTTAGGTTAGCTCAGGTTAGGTTGGGTTGGGTTGGGTTAGGTTGGGTTAGGTTAGGTTAGGTTGGGTTAGGTTAGTTTAGGTTAGGTTAGGTTAGGTTGGGTTGGGTTGGGTTAGGTTAGGTTAGGTTAGGTTAGGTAAGGTTAGGTTAGGTTAGGTTAGGTTAGGTTAAGGTATGAACCGTCGTAAAACCGCATTAAACAATGTCACTTAGTGAGATGCAGTGTTTTTCACCTTTACAAGTTGGGAACTGTGATATCTAATGTGAAAGCGCTTGAAACCGTCGTAATGTTGTAGAAAGCAATGTAAAGTAGCGAGTAAAACGTTTTCTAACGATAGAAGTGCGAAGGTCATGTTAGGTTGAGTTATGTTAGTTTAAGCTAGGTAGCGTCGTGAAACTACCAAAAACAACGTCATCTAACGAGATAGTGTTGTTTTATTGCGAGTACAAAACTGCGATAGGTGAAATGTTGTGAAAGCACACAAAACGGCATGAACAAGCCAAATACTGCGTGTTGTACCGTTACAAGTGCGAAACTGCTATATTGTGATATTCTCGTTAAAGCGCATGCAAGCATCGTGAAACCTTAAAGAACAATGTCATTTAGCGAGATACAGCGTTCTGTACTGCAATAAGTTGGTGAAAAACTGTGAGGTTATGCAAATATCGTAATTGTGAACGAAACAGTGTAATAGAGCGTTTTTCAATTCAAGTACGAATGTTAGGTTAGGTTAAGATATGAACCGTCGTAAAACCGCATTAAACAATGTCACTTAGTGAGATGCAGTGTTTTTCAACATTACAAGTTGGGAACTGCGATATCTAATGTGAAAGCGCTTGCAAACGTCGTTAGGTTAGGTTAGGTTAGGTTAGGTTAGGTTAGGTTACGTTAGGTTAGGTTTGGTTAGGTTAGGATAGGTTAGGTTATGTTAGGTTAGGTTGGGTTAGGTTTGATTAGGTTAGGTTAGGTTAGGTTGGTTTAGGTAAGGTTAGGTTAGGTTAAGATATGAACCGCGCTAAAACCGCATTAAACAATGTCACTTAGTGAGATGCTGTGTTTTTCACCTTTACAAGTTGGGAACTGCGATATCTAATGTGAAAGCGCTTGAAACCGTCGTAATGTTGTAGAAAGCAATGTAAAGTAGCGAGTAAAACGTTTTCTAACGATAGAAGTGCGAAGGTTATGTTAGGTTGAGTTATGTTAGTTTAAGCTAGGTAGCGTCGTGAAACCACCAAAAACGACGTCATGTAACGAGATAGTGTTGTTTTATTGCGAGTACGAAACTGCGATAGGTAAAATGTTGTGAAAGCACACAAAACGGCATGAACAAGCCAAATACTGCGTGTTGTACCGTTACAAGTGCGAAACTGCTATGTTGTGACATTCTCGGTAAAGCGCATGCAAGTATCGTGAAACCTTAAAGAACGATGTCATTTAGCGAGATACAGCGTTCTGTACTGTAATAAGTTGGTGAGAAACTGTGAGGTCAAGCAAATATCGTAATTGTGAACGAAACAGTGTAATTGAGCGTCTTTAGATACAAGTGCGAATGTTAGGTTAGGTTGACATATCAACCGTCGTAAAACCGCATTAAACAATGTCACTTAGTGAGATGCAGTGTTTTTCACCATTACAAGTCGGGAACTGCGATATCTAATGTGAAAGCGCTTGCAAACGTCGTTAGGTTAGGTTAGGTTAGGTTAGGTTACGTTAGGTTAGGTTAGGTTAGGTTTGGTTAGGTTAGGTTAGGTTAGGTTAGGTTAGGGTATGTTAGGTAAGGTTTGATTAGGTTAGGTTAGGTTAGGTTGGTTTAGGTAAGGTTAGGTTAGGTTAAGATATGAACCGCGCTAAAACCGCATTAAACAATGTCACTTAGTGAGATGCTGTGTTTTTCACCATTACAAGTCGGGAACTGCGATATCTAATGTGAAAGCGCATGAAACCGTCGTAATCTTGTAGAAAACATTGTAAAGTAGCGAATAAAACGTTTTCTAACGATAGAAGTGCGAAGGTTCGGTTAGTTTGAGCTAGGTAGCGTCGTGAAACCACCAAAAACGATGTCATCTAACGAGATAGTGTTGTTTTATTGCGAGTACGAAACTGCGATAGGGGAAATATTGGGAAAGCACACAAAATGGCATGAACTAGCCAGATACTGCGTCTTGTGCCGTTACAAGTGCGAAACTGCTTTATTGTGATATTCTCGTTAAAGCGCATGCAAGTATCGTGAAACCTTAAAGAACGATGTCATTTAGCGAGATACAGCGTTCTGTACTGTAATAAGTTGGTGAGAAACTGTGAGGTCAAGCAAATATCGTAATTGTGAACGAAACAGTGTAATTCAGCGTATTTAGATACAAGTGCGAATGTTAGGTTAGGTTAAGATATGAACCGTCGTAAAACCGCATTAAACAATGTCAATTACTGAGATGCAGTGTTTTTCACCATTAAAAGTGGGGAACTGCGATATTTAATGTGAAAGCGCTTGCAACCGTCGTTAGGTTAGGCTAGGTTAGGTTAGGTTAGGTTAGGTTAGGTTACGTTAGGTTAGGTTCGATTAGGTTAGGTTGGGTTGAGTTGGGTTAGGTTAGGTTAGGTTAGGTTAGGTTGGGTTAGGTTAGGTTAGGTTACGTTAGGTTAGGTTAGGTTAGGTTACGTTAGGTTAGGTTAGGTTAGGTAAGGATAATTTGGTTAGGTTAGGTAAGGTTAGGTTAGGTTAGGTTAGGTTGGGTTGGGTGTTGTTGGGTTGGGTTGGGTTGGGTTAGGTTGGGTTAGGTTAGGTTACGTTAGCTTAGGTTAGGTTAGGTTACGTTAGGTTATGTTAGGTTAGGTTAGGTTACGTTAGGTTAGGTTAGGTCAGGTAAGGTTAGGTTACGTTAGAATAGGTTAGGTTAGGTTACGTTAGGTTAGGTTAAGTTAGGTTAGGTTAGGTTTGGTTAGGTTAGGTTAGGTTAGCTCAGGTTAGGTTGGGTTGGGTTGGGTTAGGTTGGGTTAGGTTAGGTTAGGTTAGGTTGGGTTAGGTTAGTTTAGGTTAGGTTAGGTTAGGTTGGGTTGGGTTGGGTTAGGTTAGGTTAGGTTAGGTTAGGTAAGGTTAGGTTAGGTTAGGTTAGGTTAGGTTAAGGTATGAACCGTCGTAAAACCGCATTAAACAATGTCACTTAGTGAGATGCAGTGTTTTTCACCTTTACAAGTTGGGAACTGTGATATCTAATGTGAAAGCGCTTGAAACCGTCGTAATGTTGTAGAAAGCAATGTAAAGTAGCGAGTAAAACGTTTTCTAACGATAGAAGTGCGAAGGTCATGTTAGGTTGAGTTGTTAGTTTAAGCTAGGTAGCGTCGTGAAACTACCAAAAACAACGTCATCTAACGAGATAGTGTTGTTTTATTGCGAGTACGAAACTGCGATAGGTGAAATTTTGTGAAAGCACACAAAACAGCATGAACAAGCCAAATACTGCGTGTTGTACCGTTACAAGTGCGAAACTGCTATGTTGGTATATTCTCGTTAAAGCGCATGCAAGCATCGTGAAACCTTAAAGAACGATGTCATTTAGCGAGATACAGCGTTCTGTACTGCAATAAGTTGGTGAAAAACTGTGAGGTTATGCAAATATCCTAATTGTGAACGAAACAGTGTAATAGAGCGTTTTTTAATACAAGTGCGAATGTTAAGTTAGGTTAAGATATGAACCGTCGTAAAACCACATTAAACAATGTCACTTAGTGAGATGCAGTGTTTTTCACCATTACAAGTCGGGAACTGCGATATCTAATGTGAAAGCGCTTGCAAACGTCGTTAGGTTAGGTTAGGTTAGGTTAGGTTACGTTAGGTTAGGTTAGGTTAGGTTTGGTTAGGTTAGGTTAGGTTATGTTAGGGTATGTTAGGTAAGGTTTGGGTAGGTTAGGTTAGGTTAGGTTGGTTTAGGTAAGGTTAGGTTAGGTTAAGATATGAACCGCGCTAAAACCGCATTAAACAATGTCACTTAGTGAGATGCTGTGTTTTTCACCATTACAAGTCGGGAACTGCGATATCTAATGTGAAAGCGCATGAAACCGTCGTAATCTTGTAGAAAACATTGTAAAGTAGCGAATAAAACGTTTTCTAACGATAGAAGCGCGAAGGTTCGGTTAGTTTGAGCTAGGTAGCGTCGTGAAACCACCAAAAACGACGTCATCTAACGAGATAGTGTTGTTTTATTGCGAGTACAAAACTGCGATAGGTAAAATGTTGTGAAAGCACACAAAACGGCATGAACAAGCCAAATACTGCGTGTTGTACCGTTACAAGTGCGAAAGTGCTATGTTGTGACATTCTCGGTAAAGCGCATGCAAGTATCGTGAAACCTTAAAGAACGATGTCATTTAGCGAGATACAGCGTTCTGTACTGTAATAAGTTGGTGAGAAACTGTGAGGTCAAGCAAATATCGTAATTGTGAACGAAACAGTGTAATTGAGCGTCTTTAGATACAAGTGCGAATGTTAGGTTAGGTTGACATATCAACCGTCGTAAAACCGCATTAAACAATGTCACTTAGTGAGATGTAGTGTTTTTCAACATTACAAGTCGGGAACTACGATATCTAATGTGAAAGCGCATGAAACCGTCGTAATCTTGTAGAAAACATTGTAAAGTGGCGAGTAAAACGTTTTCTAACGATAGAAGTGCGAAGGTTAGGTTAGGTTAGGTTAGTTTAGGCTAGGTAGCGTCGTGAAACTACCAAAAACGACGTCATCTAACGAGATAGTGTTGTTTTATAGCGAGTATTAAACTGCGATAGGTGAAATGTTGTGAAAGCACACAAAACGGCATGAACAAGCCAAATACTGCGTGTTCTACCGTTACAAGTGCGAAACTGCTATATTGTGATATTCTCGTTAAAGCGCATGCAAGCATCGTGAAACCTTAAAGAACAATGTCATTTAGCGAGATACAGCCTTCTGTACTGCAATAAGTTGGTGAAAAACTGTGAGGTTATGCAAATATCGTAATTGTGAACAAAACAGTGTAATAGAGCGTTTTTAGATACAAGTGCGAATGTTAGGTTAGGTTAAGATATGAACCGTCGTAAAACCGCATTAAACAATGTCAATTACTGAGATGCAGTGTTTTTCACCATTAAAAGTGGGGAACTGCGATATTTAATGTGAAAGCGCTTGCAACCGTCGTTAGGTTAGGTTAGGTTAGGTTAGGTTTGGTTAGGTTAGGTTAGGTTAGGTTAGGTTAGATTAGGTTAGGTTGGGTTGAGTTGGGTTAGGTTAGGTTAGGTTAGGTTGGGTTAGGTCAGGTTAGGTTAGGTTAGGTTACGTTAGGTTAGGTTAGGTTACGTTAGGTTAGGTTAGGTTAGGTTAGGTTACGTTAGGTTAGGTTAGGTTAGGTAAGGATAATTATGTTAGGTTAGGTAAGGTTAGGTTAGGTTAGGTTAGGTTGGGTTGGGTGTTGTTGGGTTGGGTTGGTTTGGGTTAGGTTGGGTTAGGTTTGGTTAGGTTACGTTAGGTTAGGTTAGGTTAGGTTACGTTAGGTTATGTTAGGTTAGGTTAGGTTACGTTAGGTTAGGTTAGGTCAGGTAAGGTTAGGTTACGTTAGAATAGGTTAGGTTAGGTTACGTTAGGTTAGGTTAAGTAAGGTTAGGTTAGGTTTGGTTAGGTTAGGTTAGGTTAGCTTAGGTTAGGTTAGGTTGGGTTGGGTTGGGTTAGGTTGGGTTAGGTTAGGTTAGGTTAGGTTAGGTTGGGTTAGGTTAGTTTAGGTTAGGTTAGGTTAGGTCAGGTTGGGTTGGGTTGGGTTAGGTTAGGTTAGGTTAGGTAAGGTTAGGTTAGGTTAGGTTAGGTTAAGGTATGAACCGTCGTAAAACCGCATTAAACAATGTCACTTAGTAAGATGCAGTGTTTTTCACCTTTACAAGTTGGGAACTGTGATATCTAATGTGAAAGCGCTTGAAACCGTCGTAATGTTAAAGAAAGCAATGTAAAGTAGCGAGTAAAACGTTTTCTAACGATAGAAGTGCGAAGGTCATGTTAGGTTGAGTTGTTAGTTTAAGCTAGGTAGCGTCGTGAAACTACCAAAAACAACGTCATCTAACGAGATAGTGTTGTTTTATTGCGAGTACGAAACTGCGATAGATGAAATGTTGTGAAAGCACACAAAACAGCATGAACAAGCCAAATACTGCGTGTTGTACCGTTACAAGTGCGAAACTGCTATGTTGTGATATTCTCGTTAAAGCGCATGCAAGCATCGTGAAACCTTAAAGAACGATGTCATTTAGCGAGATACAGCGTTCTGTACTGCAATAAGTTGGTGAAAAACTGTGAGGTTATGCAAATATCCTAATTGTGAACGAAACAGTGTAATAGAGCGTTTTTTAATACAAGTGCGAATGTTAGGTTAGGTTAAGATATGAACCGTCGTAAAACCGCATTAAACAATGTCACTTAGTGAGATGCAGTGTTTTTCACCATTACAAGTTGGGAACTGCGATATCTAATGTGAAAGCGCTTGCAAACGTCGTTAGGTTAGGTTAGGTTAGGTTAGGTTACGTTAGGTTAGGTTAGGTTTGGTTAGGTTAGGTTAGGTTAGGTTAGGTTAGGTTAGGTTGGGTTAGGTTAGGTTAGGTTACGTTAGGTTAAGGTATGAACCGTCGTAAAACCGCAATAAACAATGTCACTTAGTGAGATGCAGTGTTTTTCACCTTTACAAGTTGGGAACTGCGATATCTAATGTGAAAGCGCTTGAAACCGTCGTAATGTTGTAGAAAGCAATGTAAAGTAGCGAGTAAAACGTTTTCTAACGATAGAAGTGCGAAGGTTATGTTAGGTTGAGTTATGTTAGTTTAAGCTAGGTAGCGTCGTGAAACCACCAAAAACGACGTCATCTAACGAGATAGTGTTGTTTTATTGCGAGTACGAAACTGCGATAGGTAAAATGTTGTGAAAGCACACAAAACGGCATGAACAAGCCAAATACTGCGTGTTGTACCGTAACAAGTGCGAAAGTGCTATGTTGTGACATTCTCGGTAAAGCGCATGCAAGTATCGTGAAACCTTAAAGAACGATGTCATTTAGCGAGATACAGCGTTCTGTACTGTAATAAGTTGGTGAGAAACTGTGAGGTCAAGCAAATATCGTAATTGTGAACGAAACAGTGTAATTGAGCGTCTTTAGATACAAGTGCGAATGTTAGGTTAGGTTGACATATCAACCGTCGTAAAACCGCATTAAACAATGTCACTTAGTGAGATGTAGTGTTTTTCAACATTACAAGTCGGGAACTACGATATCTAATGTGAAAGCGCATGAAACCGTCGTAATCTTGTAGAAAACATTGTAAAGTGGCGAGTAAAACGTTTTCTAACGATAGAAGTGCGAAGGTTAGGTTAGGTTAGGTTAGTTTAGGCTAGGTAGCGTCATGAAACTACCAAAAACGACGTCATCTAACGAAATAGTGTTGTTTTATAGCGAGTATTAAACTGCGATAGGTAAAGTGTTGTGAAAGCACACAAAACGGCATGAACAAGCCAAATACTGCGTCGTTACAAGTGCGAAAGTGCTATGTTGTGACATTCTCGGTAAAGCGCATGCAAGTATCGTGAAACCTTAAAGAACGATGTCATTTAGCGAGATACAGCGTTCTGTACTGTAATAAGTTGGTGAGAAACTGTGAGGTCAAGCAAATATCGTAATTGTGAACGAAACAGTGTAATTGAGCGTCTTTAGATACAAGTGCGAATGTTAGGTTAGGTTAAGATATGAACCGTCGTAAAACCGCATTAAACAATGTCAATTACTGAGATGCAGTGTTTTTCACCATTAAAAGTGGGGAACTGCGATATTTAATGTGAAAGCGCTTGCAACCGTCGTTAGGTTAGGTTAGGTTAGGTTAGGTTTGGTTAGGTTTGGTTAGGTTAGGTTAGGTTAGGTTAGGTTAGGTTAGATTAGGTTAGGTTGGGTTGAGTTGGGTTAGGTTAGGTTAGGTTAGGTTAGGTTGGGTTAGGTCAGGTTAGGTTAGGTTAGGTTTCGTTAGGTTAGGTTAGGTTACGTTAGGTTAGGTTAGGTTAGGTTAGGTTAGGTAAGGATAATTTGGTTAGGTTAGGTAAGGTTAGGTTAGGTTAGGTTAGGTTGGGTTGGGTGTTGTTAGGTTGGGTTGGGTTGGGTTAGGTTGGGTTAGGTTAGGTTTGGTTAGGTTAGGTTAGGTTAGCTTAGGTTAGGTTAGGTTGGGTTGGGTTGGCTTAGGTTGGGTTAGGTTAGGTTAGGTTAGGTTGGGTTAGGTTAGTTTAGGTTAGGTTAGGTTAGGTCAGGTTGGGTTGGGTTGGGTTAGGTTAGGTTAGGTTAGGTAAGGTTAGGTTAGGTTAGGTTAGGTTAGGTTAGGTTAAGGTATGAACCGTCGTAAAACCGCATTAAACAATGTCACTTAGTGAGATGCAGTGTTTTTCACCTTTACAAGTTGGGAACTGTGATATCTAATGTGAAAGCGCTTGAAACCGTCGTATTGGTAAAGAAAGCAATGTAAAGTAGCGAGTAAAACGTTTTCTAACGATAGAAGTGCGAAGGTCATGTTAGGTTGAGTTGTTAGTTTAAGCTAGGTAGCGTCGTGAAACTACCAAAAACAACGTCATCTAACGAGATAGTGTTGTTTTATTGCGAGTACGAAACTGCGATAGGTGAAATTTTGTGAAAGCACACAAAACAGCATGAACAAGCCAAATACTGCGTGTTGTACCGTTACAAGTGCGAAACTGCTATGTTGTGATATTCTCGTTAAAGCGCATGCAAGCATCGTGAAACCTTAAAGAACGATGTCATTTAGCGAGATACAGCGTTCTGTACTGCAATAAGTTGGTGAAAAACTGTGAGGTTATGCAAATATCCTAATTGTGAACGAAACAGTGTAATAGAGCGTTTTTTAATACAAGTGCGAATGTTAAGTTAGGTTAAGATATGAACCGTCGTAAAACCACATTAAACAATGTCACTTAGTGAGATGCAGTGTTTTTCACCATTACAAGTCGGGAACTGCGATATCTAATGTGAAAGCGCTTGCAAACGTCGTTAGGTTTGGTTAGGTTAGGTTAGGTTACGTTAGGTTAGGTTAGGTTAGGTTTGGTTAGGTTAGGTTAGGTTATGTTAGGGTATGTTAGGTAAGGTTTGGGTAGGTTAGGTTAGGTTAGGTTGGTTTAGGTAAGGTTAGGTTAGGTTAAGATATGAACCGCGCTAAAACCGCATTAAACAATGTCACTTAGTGAGATGCTGTGTTTTTCACCATTACAAGTCGGGAACTGCGATATCTAATGTGAAAGCGCATGAAACCGTCGTAATCTTGTAGAAAACATTGTAAAGTAGCGAATAAAACGTTTTCTAACGATAGAAGCGCGAAGGTTCGGTTAGTTTGAGCTAGGTAGCGTCGTGAAACCACCAAAAACGACGTCATCTAACGAGATAGTGTTGTTTTATTGCGAGTACGAAACTGCGATAGGTAAAATGTTGTGAAAGCACACAAAACGGCATGAACAAGCCAAATACTGCGTGTTGTACCGTTACAAGTGCGAAAGTGCTATGTTGTGACATTCTCGGTAAAGCGCATGCAAGTATCGTGAAACCTTAAAGAACGATGTCATTTAGCGAGATACAGCGTTCTGTACTGTAATAAGTTGGTGAGAAACTGTGAGGTCAAGCAAATATCGTAATTGTGAACGAAACAGTGTAATTGAGCGTCTTTAGATACAAGTGCGAATGTTAGGTTAGGTTGACATATCAACCGTCGTAAAACCGCATTAAACAATGTCACTTAGTGAGATGTAGTGTTTTTCAACATTACAAGTCGGGAACTACGATATCTAATGTGAAAGCGCATGAAACCGTCGTAATCTTGTAGAAAACATTGTAAAGTGGCGAGTAAAACGTTTTCTAACGATAGAAGTGCGAAGGTTAGGTTAGGTTAGGTTAGTTTAGGCTAGGTAGCGTCGTGAAACTACCAAAAACGACGTCATCTAACGAGATAGTGTTGTTTTATAGCGAGTATTAAACTGCGATAGGTGAAATGTTGTGAAAGCACACAAAACGGCATGAACAAGCCAAATACTGCGTGTTCTACCGTTACAAGTGCGAAACTGCTATATTGTGATATTCTCGTTAAAGCGCATGCAAGCATCGTGAAACCTTAAAGAACAATGTCATTTAGCGAGATACAGCCTTCTGTACTGCAATAAGTTGGTGAAAAACTGTGAGGTTATGCAAATATCGTAATTGTGAACAAAACAGTGTAATAGAGCGTTTTTAGATACAAGTGCGAATGTTAGGTTAGGTTAAGATATGAACCGTCGTAAAACCGCATTAAACAATGCCAATTACTGAGATGCAGTGTTTTTCACCATTAAAAGTGGGGAACTGCGATATTTAATGTGAAAGCGCTTGCAACCGTCGTTAGGTTAGGTTAGGTTAGGTTAGGTTAGGTTAGGTTAGGTTAGGTTTGGTTAGGTTAGGTTAGGTTAGGTTAGGTTAGGTTAGATTAGGTTAGGTTGGGTTGAGTTGGGTTAGGTTAGGTTAGGTTAGGTTGGGTTAGGTCAGGTTAGGTTAGGTTAGGTTACGTTAGGTTAGGTTAGGTTACGTTAGGTTAGGTTAGGTTAGGTTAGGTTACGTTAGGTTAGGTTAGGTTAGGTAAGGATAATTATGTTAGGTTAGGCAAGGTTAGGTTAGGTTAGGTTAGGTTGGGTTGGGTGTTGTTGGGTTGGGTTGGGTTGGGTTAGGTTGGGTTAGGTTTGGTTAGGTTACGTTTGGTTAGGTTAGGTTAGGTTACGTTAAGTTATGTTAGGTTAGGTTAGGTTACGTTAGGTTAGGTTAGGTCAGGTAAGGTTAGGTTACGTTAGAATAGGTTAGGTTAGGTTACGTTAGGTTAGGTTAAGTAAGGTTAGATTAGGTTTGGTTAGGTTAGGTTAGGTTAGCTTAGGTTAGGTTAGGTTGGGTTGGGTTGGGTTAGGTTGGGTTAGGTTAGGTTAGGTTAGGTTAGGTTGGGTTAGGTTAGTTTAGGTTAGGTTAGGTTAGGTCAGGTTGGGTTGGGTTGGGTTAGGTTAGGTTAGGTTAGGTAAGGTTAGGTTAGGTTAGGTTAGGTTAAGGTATGAACCGTCGTAAAACCGCATTAAACAATGTCACTTAGTAAGATGCAGTGTTTTTCACCTTTACAAGTTGGGAACTGTGATATCTAATGTGAAAGCGCTTGAAACCGTCGTAATGTTAAAGAAAGCAATGTAAAGTAGCGAGTAAAACGTTTTCTAACGATAGAAGTGCGAAGGTCATGTTAGGTTGAGTTGTTAGTTTAAGCTAGGTAGCGTCGTGAAACTACCAAAAACAACGTCATCTAACGAGATAGTGTTGTTTTATTGCGAGTACGAAACTGCGATAGGTGAAATGTTGTGAAAGCACACAAAACAGCATGAACAAGCCAAATGCTGCGTGTTGTACCGTTACAAGTGCGAAACTGCTATGTTGTGATATTCTCGTTAAAGCGCATGCAAGCATCGTGAAACCTTAAAGAACGATGTCATTTAGCGAGATACAGCGTTCTGTACTGCAATAAGTTGGTGAAAAACTGTGAGGTTATGCAAATATCCTAATTGTGAACGAAACAGTGTAATAGAGCGTTTTTTAATACAAGTGCGAATGTTAGGTTAGGTTAAGATATGAACCGTCGTAAAACCGCATTAAACAATGTCACTTAGTGAGATGCAGTGTTTTTCACCATTACAAGTCGGGAACTGCGATATCTAATGTGAAAGCGCTTGCAAACGTCGTTAGGTTAGGTTAGGTTAGGTTAGGTTTGGTTAGGTTAGGTTAGGTTAGGTTAGGTTAGGGTATGTTAGGTAAGGTTTGGTTAGGTTAGGTTAGGTTAGGTTGGTTTAGGTAAGGTTAGGTTAGGTTAAGATATGAACAGCGCTAAAACCGCATTAAACAATGTCACGTAGTGAGATGCTGTGTTTTTCACCATTACAAGTCGGGAACTGCGATATCTAATGTGAAAGCGCATGAAACCGTCGTAATCTTGTAGAAAACATTGTAAAGTAGCGAATAAAACGTTTTCTAACGATAGAAGTGCGAAGGTTAGCTTGAGTTATGTTAGTTTAAAGAACGATGTCATTTAGCGAGATACAGCGTTCTGTACAGTAATAAGTTGGTGAGAAACTGTGAGGTCAAGCAAATATCGTAATTGTGAACGAAACAGTGTAATTGAGCGTCTTTAGATACAAGTGCGAATGTTAGGTTAGGTTGACATATCAACCGTCGTAAAACCGCATTAAACAATGTCACTTAGTGAGATGTAGTGTTTTTCAACATTACAAGTCGGGAACTACGATATCTAATGTGAAAGCGCATGAAACCGTCGTAATCTTGTAGAAAACATTGTAAAGTGGCGAGTAAAACGTTTTCTAACGATAGAAGTGCGAAGGTTATGTTAGGTTGAGTTATGTTAGTTTAAGCTAGGTAGCGTCGTGAAACCACCAAAAACGACGTCATCTAACGAGATAGTGTTGTTTTATTGCGAGTACGAAACTGCGATAGGTAAAATGTTGTGAAAGCACACAAAACGGCATGAACAAGCCAAATACTGCGTGTTGTACCGTTACAAGTGCGAAACTGCTATGTTGTGACATTCTCGGTAAAGCGCATGCAAGTATCGTGAAACCTTAAAGAACGATGTCATTTAGCGAGATACAGCGTTCTGTACTGTAATAAGTTGGTGAGAAACTGTGAGGTCAAGCAAATATCATAATTGTGAACGAAACAGTGTAATTGAGCGTCTTTAGATACAAGTGCGAATGTTAGGTTAGGTTGACATATCAACCGTCGTAAAACCGCATTAAACAATGTCAATTACTGAGATGCGGTGTTTTTCACCATTAAAAGTGGGGAACTGCGATATTTAATGTGAAAGCGCTTGCAACCATCGTTAGGTTAGGTTAGGTTAGGTTAGGTTAGGTTAGGTTAGGTTAGGTTAGGTTTGGTTAGGTTAGGTTAGGTTAGGTTAGGTTCGATTAGGTTAGGTTGGGTTGAGTTGGGTTAGGTTAGGTTAGGTTAGGTTAGGTTGGGTTAGGTTAGGTTAGGTTACGTTAGGTTAGGTTAGGTTAGGTTACGTTTGGTTAGGTTAGGTTAGGTAAGGATAATTTGGTTAGGTTAGGTAAGGTTAGGTTAGGTTAGGATAGGTTGGGTTGGGTGTTGTTGGGTTGGGTTGGGTTGGGTTAGGTTGGGTTAGGTTAGGTTACGTTAGCTTAGGTTAGGTTAGGTTACGTTAGGTTATGTTAGGTTAGGTTAGGTTACGTTAGGTTAGGTTAGGTCAGGTAAGGTTAGGTTACGTTAGAATAGGTTAGGTTAGGTTACGCTAGGTTAGGTTAAGTTAGGTTAGGTTAGGTTTGGTTAGGTTAGGTTAGGTTAGCTCAGGTTAGGTTGGGTTGGGTTGGGTTAGGTTGGGTTAGGTTAGGTTAGGTTAGGTTGGGTTAGGTTAGTTTAGGTTAGGTTAGGTTAGGTTAGGTTGGGTTGGGTTGGGTTAGGTTAGGTTAGGTTAGGTTAGGTTAGGTAAGGTTAGGTTAGGTTAGGTTAGGTTAGGTTAGGTTAAGGTATGAACCGTCGTAAAACCGCATTAAACAATGTCACTTAGTGAGATGCAGTGTTTTTCACCTTTACAAGTTGGGAACTGTGATATCTAATGTGAAAGCGCTTGAAACCGTCGTAATGTTGTAGAAAGCAATGTAAAGTAGCGAGTAAAACTTTTTCTAACGATAGAAGTGCGAAGGTCATGTTAGGTTGAGTTATGTTAGTTTAAGCTAGGTAGCGTCGTGAAACTACCAAAAACAACGTCATCTAACGAGATAGTGTTGTTTTATTGCGAGTACGAAACTGCGATAGGTGAAATGTTGTGAAAGCACACAAAACGGCATGAACAAGCAAAATACTGCGTGTTGTACCGTTACAAGTGCGAAACTGCCATGTTGTGATATTCTCGTTAAAGCGCATGCAAGCATCGTGAAACCTTAAAGAACGATGTCATTTAGCGAGATACAGCGTTCTGTACTGCAATAAGTTGGTGAAAAACTGTGAGGTTATGCAAATATCCTAATTGTGAACGAAACAGTGTAATAGAGCGTTTTTTAATACAAGTGCGAATGTTAGGTTAGGTTAAGATATGAACCGTCGTAAAACCGCATTAAACAATGTCACTTAGTGAGATGCAGTGTTTTTCACCATTACAAGTCGGGAACTGCGATATCTAATGTGAAAGCGCTTGCAAACGTCGTTAGGTTAGGTTAGGTTAGGTTAGGTTAGGTTACGTTAGGTTAGGTTAGGTTAGGTTAGGTTTGGTTAGGTTAGGTTAGGTTAGGTTAGGTTAGGGTATGTTAGGTAAGGTTTGGTTAGGTTAGGTTGGTTTAGGTAAGGTTAGGTTAGGTTAAGATATGAACCGCGCTGAAACCGCATTAAACATGTCACTTAGTGAGATGCTGTGTTTTTCACCATTACAAGTCGGGAACTGCAATATCTAATGTGAAAGCGCATGAAACCGTCGTAATCTTGTAGAAAACATTGTAAAGTAGCGAATAAAACGTTTTCTAACGATAGAAGTGCGAAGGTTCGGTTAGTTTTAGCTAGGTAGCGTCGTGAAACCACCAAAAACGATGTCATCTAACGAGATAGTGTTGTTTTATTGCGAGTACGAAACTGCGATAGGTGAAATATTGGGAAAGCACGCAAAATGGCATGAACTAGCCAGAAACTGCGTCTTGTGCCGTTACAAGTGCGAAACTGCTATATTGTGATATTCTCGTTAAAGCGCATGCAAGCATCGTGAAACCTTAAAGAACAATGTCATTTAGCGAGATACAGCGTTCTGTACTGCAATAAGTTGGTGAAAAACTGTGAGGTTATGCAAATATCGTAATTGTGAACGAAACAGTGTAATAGAGCGTTTTTCAATACAAGTACGAATGTTAGGTTAGGTTAAGATATGAACCGTCGTAAAACCGCATTAAACAATGTCACTTAGTGAGATGCAGTGTTTTTCAACATTACAAGTTGGGAACTGCGATATCTAATGTGAAAGCGCTTGCAAACGTCGTTAGGTTAGGTTAGGTTAGGTTAGGTTAGGTTACGTTAGGTTAGGTTTGGTTAGGTTAGGTTAGGTTAGGTTATAATAGGTTAGGTTGGGTTAGGTTAGGTTAGGTTACGTTAGGTTAAGGTATGAACCGTCGTAAAACCGCAATAAACAATGTCACTTAGTGAGATGCAGTGTTTTTCACCTTTACAAGTTGGGAACTGCGATATCTAATGTGAAAGCGCTTGAAACCGTCGTAATGTTGTAGAAAGCAATGTAAAGTAGCGAGTAAAACGTTTTCTAACGATAGAAGTGCGAAGGTTATGTTAGGTTGAGTTATGTTAGTTTAAGCTAGGTAGCGTCGTGAAACCACCAAAAACGACGTCATCTAACGAGATAGTGTTGTTTTATTGCGAGTACGAAACTGCGATAGGTAAAATGTTGTGAAAGCACACAAAACGGCATGAACAAGCCAAATACTGCGTGTTGTACCGTTACAAGTGCGAAACTGCTATGTTGTGACATTCTCGGTAAAGCGCATGCAAGTATCGTGAAACCTTAAAGAACGATGTCATTTAGCGAGATACAGCGTTCTGTACTGTAATAAGTTGGTGAGAAACTGTGAGGTCAAGCAAATATCGAAATTGTGAACGAAACAGTGTAATTGAGCGTCTTTAGATACAAGTGCGAATGTTAGGTTAGGTTGACATATCAACCGTCGTAAAACCGCATTAAACAATGTCACTTAGTGAGATGTAGTGTTTTTCAACATTACAAGTCGGGAACTACGATATCTAATGTGAAAGCGCATGAAACCGTCGTAATCTTGTAGAAAACATTGTAAAGTGGCGAGTAAAACGTTTTCTAACGATAGAAGTGCGAAGGTTAGGTTAGGTTAGGTTAGTTTAAGCTAGGTAGCGTCGTGAAACTACCAAAAACGACGTCATCTAACGAGATAGTGTTGTTTTATAGCGAGTATTAAACTGCGATAGGTGAAATGTTGTGAAAGCACACAAAACGGCATGAACAAGCCAAATACTGCGTGTTCTACCGTTACAAGTGCGAAACTGCTATATTGTGATATTCTCGTTAAAGCGCATGCAAGCATCGTGAAACCTTAAAGAACAATGTCATTTAGCGAGATACAGCCTTCTGTACTGCAATAAGTTGGTGAAAAACTGTGAGGTTATGCAAATATCGTAATTGTGAACAAAACAGTGTAATAGAGCGTTTTTAGATACAAGTGCGAATGTTAGGTTAGGTTAAGATATGAACCGTCGTAAAACCGCATTAAACAATGTCAATTACTGAGATGCAGTGTTTTTCACCATTAAAAGTGGGGAACTGCGATATTTAATGTGAAAGCGCTTGCAACCGTCGTTAGGTTAGGTTAGGTTAGGTTAGGTTAGGTTAGGTTTGGTTAGGTTAGGTTAGGTTAGGTTAGGTTCGATTAGGTTAGGTTGGGTTGAGTTGGGTTAGGTTAGGTTAGGTTAGGTTGGGTTAGGTTAGGTTAGGTTACGTTAGGTTAGGTTAGGTTAGGTTACGTTAGGTTAGGTTAGGTTAGGTAAGGATAATTTGGTTAGGTTAGGTAAGGTTAGGTTAGGTTAGGTTAGGTTGGGTTGGGTGTTGTTGGGTTGGGTTGGGTTGGGTTGGGTTAGGTTGGGTTAGGTTAGGTTACGTTAGCTTAGGTTAGGTTAGGTTACGTTAGGTTATGTTAGGTTAGGTTAGGTTACGTTAGGTTAGGTTAGGTCAGGTAAGGTTAGGTTACGTTAGAATAGGTTAGGTTAGGTTACGTTAGGTTAGGTTAAGTTAGGTTAGGTTAGGTTTGGTTAGGTTAGGTTAGGTTAGCTCAGGTTAGGTTGGGTTGGGTTGGGTTAGGTTGGGTTAGGTTAGGTTAGGTTAGGTTAGGTTGGGTTAGGTTAGGTTAGGTTACGTTAGGTTAGGTTAGGTTACGATAGGTTAGGTTAGGTTAGGTTACGTTAGGTTATGTTAGGTTAGGTTAGGTTACGTTAGGTTAGGTTAGGTCAGGCAAGGTTAGGTTACGTTAGAATAGGTTAGGTTAGGTTACGTTAGGTTAGGTTAAGTTAGGTTAGGTTAGGTTTGGTTAGGTTAGGTTAGGTTAGCTTAGGTTAGGTTAGGTTGGGTTGGGTTGGGTTAGGTTGGGTTGGGTTGGGTTAGGTTAGCTTAGGTTAGGTAAGGTTAGGTTAGGTTAGGTTAGGTTAAGGTATGAACCGTCGTAAAACCGCATTAAACAATGTCACTTTGTGAGATGCAGTGTTTTTCACCTTTACAAGTTGGGAACTGTGATATCTAATGTGAAAGCGCTTGAAACCGTCGTAATGTGGTAGAAAGCAATGTAAAGTAGCGAGTAAAACGTTTTCTAACGATAGAAGTGCGAAGGTCATGTTAGGTTGAGTTATGTTAGTTTAAGCTAGGTAGCGTCGTGAAACTACCAAAAACAACGTCATCTAACGAGATAGTGTTGTTTTATTGCGAGTACGAAACTGCGATAGGTGAAATGTTGTGAAAGCACACAAAACGGCATGAACAAGCCAAATACTGCGTGTTGTACCGTTACAAGTGCGAAACTGCTATGTTGTGATATTCTCGTTAAAGCGCATGCAAGCATCGTCAAACCTTAAAGAACGATGTCATTTAGCGAGATACAGCGTTCTGTACTGCAATAAGTTGGTGAAAAACTGTGAGGTTATGCAAATATCCTAATTGTGAACGAAACAGTGTAATAGAGCGTTTTTTAATACAAGTGCGAATGTTAGGTTAGGTTAAGATATGAACCGTCGTAAAACCGCATTAAACAATGTCACTTAGTGAGATGCAGTGTTTTTCACCATTACAAGTCGGGAACTGCGATATCTAATGTGAAAGCGCTTGCAAACGTCGTTAGGTTAGGTTAGGTTAGGTTAGGTTAGGTTAGGTTACGTTAGGTTAGGTTAGGTTAGGTTTGGTTAGGTTAGGTTAGGTTAGGTTAGGTTAGGGTATGTTAGGTAAGGTTTGGTTAGGTTAGGTTAGGTTAGGTTGGTTTAGGTAAGGTTAGGTTAGGTTAAGATATGAACCGCGCTAAAACCGCATTAAACAATGTCACTTAGTGAGATGCTGTGTTTTTCACCATTACAAGTCGGGAACTGCGATATCTAATGTGAAAGCGCATGAAACCGTCGTAATCTTGTAGAAAACATTGTAAAGTAGCGAATAAAACGTTTTCTAACGATAGAAGTGCGAAGGTTCGGTTAGTTTGAGCTAGGTAGCGTCGTGAAACCACCAAAAACGATGTCATCTAACGAGATAGTGTTGTTTTATTGCGAGTACGAAACTGCGATAGGTGAAATATTGGGAAAGCACACAAAATGGCATGAACTAGCCAGATACTGCGTCTTGTGCCGTTACAAGTGCGAAACTGCTTTATTGTGATATTCTCGTTAAAGCGCATGCAAGTATCGTGAAACCTTAAAGAACGATGTCATTTAGCGAGATACAGCGTTCTGTACTGTAATAAGTTGGTGAGAAACTGTGAGGTCAAGCAAACATCGTAATTGTGAACGAAACAGTGTAATTCAGCGTATTTAGATACAAGTGCGAATGTTAGGTTAGGTTGAGATATCAACCGTCGTAAAACCGCATTAAACAATGTCACTTAGTGAGATGTAGTGTTTTTCAACATTACAAGTCGGGAACTACGATATCTGATGTGAAAGCGCATGAAACCGTCGTAATCTTGTAGAAAACATTGTAAAGTTGCGAGTAAAACGTTTTCTAACGATAGAAGTGCGAAGGTTAGCTTGAGTTATGTTAGTTTAAGCTATGTAGCGTCGTGAAACTACCAAAAACGACGTCATCTAACGAGATAGTGTTGTTTTATTGCGAGTATTAAACTGCGATAGGTGAAATGTTGTGAATGCACACAAAACGGCATGAACAAGCCAAATACTGCGTGTTCTTCCGTTACAAGTGCGAAACTGCTATATTGTGATATTCTCGTTAAAGCGCATGCAAGCATCGTGAAACCTTAAAGAACAATGTCATTTAGCGAGATACAGCGTTCTGTACTGCAATAAGTTGGTGAAAAACTGTGAGGTTATGCAAATATCGTAATTGTGAACAAAACAGTGTAATAGAGCGTTTTTAGATACAAGTGCGAATGTTAGGTTAGGTTAAGATATGAACCGTCGTAAAACCGCATTAAACAATGTCAATTACTGAGATGCAGTGTTTTTCACCATTAAAAGTGGGGAACTGCGATATTTAATGTGAAAGCGCTTGCAACCGTCGTTAGGTTAGGCTAGGTTAGGTTAGGTTAGGTTAGGTTAGGTTAGGTTTGGTTAGGTTAGGTTAGGTTAGGTTAGATTAGGTTAGGTTGGGTTGAGTTGGGTTAGGTTAGGTTAGGTTAGGTTAGGTTGGGTTAGGTTAGGTTAGGTTACGTTAGGTTAGGTTAGGTTACGTTAGGTTAGGTTAGGTTAGGTTACGTTAGGTTATGTTAGGTTAGGTTAGGTTACGTTAGGTTAGGTTAGGTCAGGTAAGGTTAGGTTACGTTAGAATAGGTTAGGTTAGGTTACGTTAGGTTAGGTTAAGTTAGGTTAGGTTAGGTTTGGTTAGGTTAGGTTAGGTTAGCTTAGGTTAGGTTAGGTTGGGTTGGGTTGGGTTAGGTTGGGTTGGGTTAGGTTAGGTTAGGTTAGGTAAGGTTAGGTTAGGTTAGGTTAGGTTAGGTTAAGGTATGAACCGTCGTAAAACCGCATTAAACAATGTCACTTAGTGAGATGCAGTGTTTTTCACCTTTACAAGTTGGGAACTGTGATATCCAATGTGAAAGCGCTTGAAACCGTCGTAATGTGGTAGAAAGCAATGTAAAGTAGCGAGTAAAACGTTTTCTAACGATAGAAGTGCGAAGGTCATGTTAGGTTGAGTTATGTTAGTTTAAGCTATGTAGCGTCGTGAAACTACCAAAAACGACGTCATCTAACGAGATAGTGTTGTTTTATTGCGAGTAATAAACTGCGATAGGTGAAATGTTGTGAATGCACACAAAACGGCATGAACAAGCCAAATACTGCGTGTTCTACCGTTACAAGTGCGAAACTGCTATATTGTGATATTCCCGTTAAAGCGCATGCAAGCATCGTGAAACCTTTAAGAACAATGTCATTTAGCGAGATACAGCGTTCTGTACTGCAATGAGTTGGTGAAAAACTGTGATGTTATGCAAATATCGTAATTGTGAACGAAACAGTGTAATAGAGCGTTTTTCAATACAAGTACGAATGTTAGGTTAGGTTAAGATATGAACCGTCGTAAAACCGCATTAAACAATGTCACTTAGTGAGATGCAGTGTTTTTCACCATTACAAGTTGGGAACTGCGATGTCTAATGTGAAAGCGCTTGCAAACGTCGTTAGGTTAGGTTAGGTGAGGTGAGGTTAGGTTACGTTAGGTTAGGTTTGGTTAGGTTAGGTTAGGTTAGGTTAGGTTAGGTTAGGTTGGGTTGGGTTAGGTTAGGTTAGGTTACGTTAGGTTAAGGTATGAACCGTCGTAAAACCGCAATAAACAATGTCACTTAGTGAGATGCAGTGTTTTTCACCTTTACAAGTTGGGAACTGCGATATCTAATGTGAAAGCGCTTGAAACCGTCGTAATGTTGTAGAAAGCAATGTAAAGTAGCGAGTAAAACGTTTTCTAACGATAGAAGTGCGAAGGTTATGTTAGGTTGAGTTATGTTAGTTTAAGCTAGGTAGCGTCGTGAAACCACCAAAAACGACGTCTTCTAACGAGATGGTGTTGTTTTATTGCGAGTACGAAACTGCGATAGGTAAAATGTTGTGAAAGCACACAAAACGGCATGAACAAGCCAAATACTGCGTGTTGTACCGTTACAAGTGCGAAACTGCTATGTTGTGACATTCTCGGTAAAGCGCATGCAAGTATCGTGAAACCTTAAAGAACGATGTCATTTAGCGAGATACAGCGTTCTGTACAGTAATAAGTTGGTGAGAAACTGTGAGGTCAAGCAAATATCGTAATTGTGAACGAAACAGTGTAATTGAGCGTCTTTAGATACAAGTGCGAATGTTAGGTTAGGTTGACATATCAACCGTCGTAAAACCGCATTAAACAATGTCACTTAGTGAGATGTAGTGTTTTTCAACATTACAAGTCGGGAACTACGATATCTAATGTGAAAGCGCTTGCAACCGTCGTTAGGTTAGGTTAGGTTAGGTTAGGTTAGGTTAGGTTAGGTTAGATTAGGTTAGGTTGGGTTGGGTTGAGTTGGGTTAGGTTAGGTTAGGTTAGGTTAGGTTGGGTTAGGTCAGGTTAGGTTAGGTTAGGTTACGTTAGGTTAGGTTAGGTTACGTTAGGTTAGGTTAGGTTAGGTTACGTTAGGTTAGGTTAGGTAAGGATAATTTGGTTAGGTTAGGTAAGGTTAGGTTAGGTTAGGTTAGGTTGGGTTGGGTGTTGTTGGGTTGGGTTGGGTTGGGTTAGGTTGGGTTAGGTTAGGTTAGGTTACATTAGGTTAGGTTAGGTTAGGTTACGTTAGGTTATGTATGGTTAGGTTAGGTTACGTTAGGTTAGGTTAGGTCAGGTAAGGTTAGGTTACGTTAGAATAGGTTAGGTTAGGTTACGTTAGGTTAGGTTAAGTTAGGTTAGGTTAGGTTGGGTTGGGTTGGGTTAGGTTGGGTTAGGTTAGGTTAGGTTAGGTTAGGTTAGTTTAGGTTAGGTTAGGTTAGGTTAGGTTGGGTTGGGTTGGGTTAGGTTAGGTTAGGTTAGGTAAGGTTAGGTTACGTTAGGTTAGGTTAAGGTATGAACCGTCGTAAAACCGCATTAAACAATGTCACTTAGTGAGATGCAGTGTTTTTCACCTTTACAAGTTGGGAACTGTGATATCTAATGTGAAAGCGCTTGAAACCGTCGTAATGTTGTAGAAAGCAATGTAAAGTAGCGAGTAAAACGTTTTCTAACAATAGAAGTGCGAAGGTCATGTTAGGTTGAGTTATGTTAGTTTAAGCTAGGTAGCGTCGTGAAACTACCAAAAACAACGTCATCTAACGAGATAGTGTTGTTTTATTGCGAGTACGAAACTGCGATAGGTGAAATGTTGTGAAAGCACACAAAACGGCATGAACAAGCCAAATACTGCGTGTTGTACCGTTACAAGTGCGAAACTGCTATGTTGTGATATTCTCGTTAAAGCGCATGAAAGTATCGTGAAACCTTAAAGAACGATGTCATTTAGCGAGATACAGCGCTCTGTACTGCAATAAGTTGGTGAAAAACTGTGAGGTTATGCAAATATCCTAATTGTGAACGAAACAGTGTTATAGAGCGTTTTTTAATACAAGTGCGAATGTTAGGTTAGGTTAAGATATGAACCGTCGTAAAACCGCATTAATCAATGTCACTTAGTGAGATGCAGTGTTTTTCACCATTACAAGTCGGGAACTGCGATATCTAATGTGAAAGCGCTTGCAAACGTCGTTAGGTTAGGTTAGGTTAGGTTAGGTTACGTTAGGTTAGGTTAGGTTAGGTTAGGTTTGGTTAGGTTAGGTTAGGTTAGGTTAGGGTATGTTAGGTAAGGTTTGGTTAGGTTAGGTTAGGTTAGGTTGGTTTAGGTAAGGTTAGGTTAGGTTAAGATATGAACCGCGCTAAAACCGCATTAAACAATGTCACTTAGTGAGATGCTGTGTTTTTCACCATTACAAGTCGGGAACTGCGATATCTAACGTGAAAGCGCATGAAACCGTCGTAACCTTGTAGAAAACATTGTAAAGTAGCGAACAAAACGTTTTCTAACGATAGAAGTGCGAAGGTTCGGTTAGTTTGAGTTATGTTAGTTTAAGCTAGGTAGCGTCGTGAAACCACCAAAAACGACGTCATCTAACGAGATAGTGTTGTTTTAATGCGAGTACAAAACTGCGATAGGTAAAATGTTGTGAAAGCACACAAAACGGCATGAACAAGCCAAATACTGCGTGTTGTACCGTTACAAGTGCGAAACTGCTATGTTGTGACATTCTCGGTAAAGCGCATGCAAGTATCGTGAAACCTTAAAGAACGATGTCATTTAGCGAGATACAGCGTTCTGTACTGTAATAAGTTGGTGAGAAACTGTGAGGTCAAGCAAATATCGTAATTGTGAACGAAACAGTGTAATTGAGCGTCTTTAGATACAAGTGCGAATGTTAGGTTAGGTTAAGATATGAACCGTCGTAAAACCGCATTAAACAATGTCACTTAGTGAGATGCAGTGTTTTTCACCATTACAAGTTGGGAACTGCGATATCTAATGTGAAAGCGCTTGCAAACGTCGTTAGGTTAGGTTAGGTTAGGTTAGGTTACGTTAGGTTAGGTTTGGTTAGGTTAGGTTAGGTTAGGTTAGGTTGGGTTAGGTTAGGTTAGGTTACGTTAGGTTAAGGTATGAACCGTCGTAAAACCGCAATAAACAATGTCACTTAGTGAGATGCAGTGTTTTTCACCTTTACAAGTTGGGAACTGCGATATCTAATGTGAAAGCGCTTGAAACCGTCGTAATGTTGTAGAAAGAAATGTAAAGTAGCGAGTAAAACGTTTTCTAACGATAGAAGTGCGAAGGTTATGTTAGGTTGAGTTATGTTAGTTTAAGCTAGGTAGCGTCGTGAAACCACCAAAAACGACGTCATCTAACGAGATAGTGTTGTTTTATTGCGAGTACGAAACTGCGATAGGTAAAATGTTGTGAAAGCACACAAAACGGCATGAACAAGCCAAATACTGCGTGTTGTACCGTAACAAGTGCGAAAGTGCTATGTTGTGACATTCTCGGTAAAGCGCATGCAAGTATCGTTAAACCTTAAAGAACGATGTCATTTAGCGAGATACAGCGTTCTGTACTGTAATAAGTTGGTGAGAAACTGTGAGGTCAAGCAAATATCGTAATTGTGAACGAAACAGTGTAATTGAGCGTCTTTAGATACAAGTGCGAATGTTAGGTTAGGTTGACATATCAACCGTCGTAAAACCGCATTAAACAATGTCACTTAGTGAGATGTAGTGTTTTTCAACATTACAAGTCGGGAACTACGATATCTAATGTGAAAGCGCATGAAACCGTCGTAATCTTGTAGAAAACATTGTAAAGTGGCGAGTAAAACGTTTTCTAACGATAGAAGTGCGAAGGTTAGGTTAGGTTAGGTTAGTTTAGGCTAGGTAGCGTCATGAAACTACCAAAAACGACGTCATCTAACGAGATAGTGTTGTTTTATAGCGAGTATTAAACTGCGATAGGTAAAATGTTGTGAAAGCACACAAAACGGCATGAACAAGCCAAATACTGCGTCGTTACAAGTGCGAAAGTGCTATGTTGTGACATTCTCGGTAAAGCGCATGCAAGTATCGTGAAACCTTAAAGAACGAAGTCATTTAGCGAGATACAGCGTTCTGTACTGTAATAAGTTGGTGAGAAACTGTGAGGTCAAGCAAATATCGTAATTGTGAACGAAACAGTGAAATTGAGCGTCTTTAGATACAAGTGCGAATGTTAGGTTAGGTTAAGATATGAACCGTCGTAAAACCGCATTAAACAATGTCAATTACTGAGATGCAGTGTTTTTCAACATTACAAGTCGGGAACTACGATATCTAATGTGAAAGCGCTTGCAACCGTCGTTAGGTTAGGTTAGGTTAGGTTAGGTTAGGTTAGGTTAGATTAGGTTAGGTTGGGTTGGGTTGAGTTGGGTTAGGTTAGGTTAGGTTAGGTTAGGTTGGGTTAGGTCAGGTTAGGTTAGGTTAGGTTTCGTTAGGTTAGGTTAGGTTACGTTAGGTTAGGTTAGGTTAGGTTACGTTAGGTTAGGTTAGGTAAGGATAATTTGGTTAGGTTAGGTAAGGTTAGGTTAGGTTAGGTTAGGTTGGGTTGGGTGTTGTTAGGTTGGGTTGGGTTGGGTTAGGTTGGGTTAGGTTTGGTTAGGTTACGTTAGGTTAGGTTAGGTTAGGTTACGTTAGGTTATGTTAGGTTAGGTTAGGTTACGTTAGGTTAGGTTAGGTCAGGTAAGGTTAGGTTACGTTAGAATAGGTTAGGTTAGGTTACGTTAGGTTAGGTTAAGTAAGGTTAGGTTAGGTTTGGTTAGGTTAGGTTAGGTTAGCTTAGGTTAGGTTAGGTTGGGTTGGGTTGGGTTAGGTTGGGTTAGGTTAGGTTAGGTTAGGTTAGGTTGGGTTAGGTTAGTTTAGGTTAGGTTAGGTTAGGTCAGGTTGAGTTGGGTTGGGTTAGGTTAGGTTAGGTTAGGTAAGGTTAGGTTAGGTTAGGTTAGGTTAAGGTATGAACCGTCGTAAAACCGCTATAAACAATGTCACTTAGTGAGATGCAGTGTTTTTCACCTTTACAAGTTGGGAACTGTGATATCTAATGTGAAAGCGCTTGAAACCGTCGTAATGGTAAAGAAAGCAATGTAAAGTAGCGAGTAAAACGTTTTCTAACGATAGAAGTGCGAAGGTCATGTTAGGTTGAGTTGTTAGTTTAAGCTAGGTAGCGTCGTGAAACTACCAAAAACAACGTCATCTAACGAGATAGTGTTGTTTTATTGCGAGTACGAAACTGCGATAGGTGAAATGTTGTGAAAGCACACAAAACAGCATGAACAAGCCAAATACTGCGTGTTGTACCGTTACAAGTGCGAAACTGCTATGTTGTGATATTCTCGTTAAAGCGCATGCAAGCATCGTGAAACCTTAAAGAACGATGTCATTTAGCGAGATACAGCGTTCTGTACTGCAATAAGTTGGTGAAAAACTGTGAGGTTATGCAAATATCCTAATTGTGAACGAAACAGTGTAATAGAGCGTTTTTTAATACAAGTGCGAATGTTAAGTTAGGTTAAGATATGAACCGTCGTAAAACTACATTAAACAATGTCACTTAGTGAGATGCAGTGTTTTTCACCATTACAAGTCGGGAACTGCGATATCTAATGTGAAAGCGCTTGCAAACGTCGTTAGGTTAGGTTAGGTTAGGTTAGGTTAGGTTACGTTAGGTTAGGTTAGGATATGTTTGGTTAGGTTAGGTTAGGTTATGTTAGGGTATGTTAGGTAAGGTTTGGTTAGGTTAGGTTAGGTCAGGTTGGTTTAGGTAAGGTTAGGTTAGGTTAAGATATGAACCGCGCTAAAACCGCATTAAACAATGTCACTTAGTGAGGTGCTGTGTTTTTCACCATTACAAGTCGGGAACTGCGATATCTAATGTGAAAGCGCATGAAACCGTCGTAATCTTGTAGAAAACATTGTAAAGTAGCGAATAAAACGTTTTCGAACGATAGAAGTGCGAAGGTTCGGTTAGTTTGAGCTAGGTAGCGTCGTGAAACCACCAAAAACGATGTCATCTAACGAGATAGTGTTGTTTTATTGCGAGTACGAAACTGCGATAGGTGAAATATTGGGAAAGCACACAAAATGGCATGAACTAGCCAGATACTGCGTCTTGTGCCGTTACAAGTGCGAAACTGCTTTATTGTGATATTCTCGTTAAAGCGCATGCAAGTATCGTGAAACCTTAAAGAACGATGTCATTTAGCGAGATACAGCGTTCTGTACTGTAATAAGTTGGTGAGAAACTGTGAGGTCAAGCAAATATCGTAATTGTGAACGAAACAGTGTAATTCAGCGTATTTAGATACAAGTGCGAATGTTAGGTTAGGTTGAGATATCAACCGTCGTAAAACCGCATTAAACAATGTCACTTAGTGAGATGTAGTGTTTTTCAACATTACAAGTCGGGAACTACGATATGTAATGTGGAAGCGCATGAAACCGTCGTAATCTTGTAGAAAACATTGTAAAGTTGCGAGTAAAACGTTTTCTAACGATAGAAGTGCGAAGGTTAGCTTGAGTTATGTTAGTTTAAGCTATGTAGCGTCGTGAAACTACCAAAAACGACGTCATCTAACGAGATAGTGTTGTTTTATTGCGAGTATTAAACTGCGATAGGTGAAATGTTGTGAATGCACACAAAACGGCATGAACAAGCCAAATACTGCGTGTTCTACCGTTACAAGTGCGAAACTGCTATATTGTGATATTCTCGTTAAAGCGCATGCAAGCATCGTGAAACCTTAAAGAACAATGTCATTTAGCGAGATACAGCGTTCTGTACTGCAATAAGTTGGTGAAAAACTGTGAGGTTATGCAAATATCGTAATTGTGAACGAAACAGTGTAATAGAGCGTTTTTCAATACAAGTACGAATGTTAGGTTAGGTTAAGATATGAACCGTCGTAAAACCGCATTAAACAATGTCACTTAGTGAGATGCAGTGTTTTTCACCATTACAAGTTGGGAACTGCGATATCTAATGTGAAAGCGCTTGCAAACGTCGTTAGGTTAGGTTAGGTTAGGTTAGGTTACGTTAGGTTAGGTTTGGTTAGGTTAGGTTAGGTTAGGTTATGTTAGGTTAGGTTGGGTTAGGTTAGGTTAGGTTACGTTAGGTTAAGGTATGAACCGTCGTAAAACCGCAATAAACAATGTCACTTAGTGAGATGCAGTGTTTTTCACCTTTACAAGTTGGGAACTGCGATATTTAATGTGAAAGCGCTTGCAACCGTCGTTAGGTTAGGTTAGGTTAGGTTAGGTTAGGTTAGGTTAGGTTAGGTTAGGTTTGGTTAGGTTAGGTTAGGTTAGGTTAGGTTCGATTAGGTTAGGTTGGGTTGAGTTGGGTTAGGTTAGGTTAGGTTAGGTTAGGTTGGGTTAGGTTAGGTTAGGTTAGGTTAGGTTAGGTTACATTAGGTTAGGTTAGGTTAGGTAAGGATAATTTGGTTAGGTTAGGTAAGGTTAGGTTAGGTTAGGTTAGGTTGGGTTGGGTGTTGTTGGGTTGGGTTGGGTTAGGTTGGGTTAGGTTAGGTTACGTTAGCTTAGGTTAGGTTAGGTTACGTTAGGTTATGTTAGGTTAGGTTAGGTTACGTTAGGTTAGGTTAGGTCAGGTAAGGTTAGGTTACGTTAGAATAGGTTAGGTTAGGTTACGTTAGGTTAGGTTAAGTTAGGTTAGGTTAGGTTTGGTTAGGTTAGGTTAGGTTAGCTCAGGTTAGGTTGGGTTGGGTTGGGTTAGGTTGGGTTAGGTTAGGTTAGGTTAGGTTGGGTTAGGTTAGTTTAGGTTAGGTTAGGTTAGGTTGGGTTGGGTTGGGTTAGGTTAGGTTAGGTTAGGTTAGGTAAGGTTAGGTTAGGTTAGGTTAGGTTAGGTTAGGTTAAGGTATGAACCGTCGTAAAACCGCATTAAACAATGTCACTTAGTGAGATGCAGTGTTTTTCACCTTTACAAGTTGGGAACTGTGATATCTAATGTGAAAGCGCTTGAAACCGTCGTAATGTTGTAGAAAGCAATGTAAAGTAGCGAGTAAAACGTTTTCTAACGATAGAAGTGCGAAGGTCATGTTAGGTTGAGTTATGTTAGTTTAAGCTAGGTAGTGTCGTGAAACTACCAAAAACAACGTCATCTAACGAGATAGTGTTGTTTTATTGCGAGTACGAAACTGCGATAGGTGAAATGTTGTGAAAGCACACAAAACGGCATGAACAAGCCAAATACTGCGTCTTGTGCCGTTACAAGTGCGAAACTGCTATATTGTGATATTCTCGTTAAAGCGCATGCAAGCATCGTGAAACCTTAAAGAACAATGTCATTTAGCGAGATACAGCGTTCTGTACTGCAATAAGTTGGTGAAAAACTGTGAGGTTATGCAAATATCGTAATTGTGAACGAAACAGTGTAATAGAGCGTTTTTCAATACAAGTACGAATGTTAGGTTAGGTTAAGATATGAACCGTCGTAAAACCGCATTAAACAATGTCACTTAGTGAGATGCAGTGTTTTTCAACATTACAAGTTGGGAACTGCGATATCTAATGTGAAAGCGCTTGCAAACGTCGTTAGGTTAGGTTAGGTTAGGTTAGGTTACGTTAGGTTAGGTTTGGTTAGGTTAGGTTAGGTTAGGTTATAATAGGTTAGGTTGGGTTAGGTTAGGTTAGGTTACGTTAGGTTAAGGTATGAACCGTCGTAAAACCGCAATAAACAATGTCACTTAGTGAGATGCAGTGTTTTTCACCTTTACAAGTTGGGAACTGCGATATCTAATGTGAAAGCGCTTGAAACCGTCGTAATGTTGTAGAAAGCAATGTAAAGTAGCGAGTAAAACGTTTTCTAACGATAGAAGTGCGAAGGTTATGTTAGGTTGAGTTATGTTAGTTTAAGCTAGGTAGCGTCGTGAAACCACCAAAAACGACGTCATCTAACGAGATAGTGTTGTTTTATTGCGAGTACGAAACTGCGATAGGTAAAATGTTGTGAAAGCACACAAAACGGCATGAACAAGCCAAATACTGCGTGTTGTACCGTTACAAGTGCGAAACTGCTATGTTGTGACATTCTCGGTAAAGCGCATGCAAGTATCGTGAAACCTTAAAGAACGATGTCATTTAGCGAGATACAGCGTTCTGTACTGTAATAAGTTGGTGAGAAACTGTGAGGTCAATCAAATATCGTAATTGTGAACGAAACAGTGTAATTGAGCGTCTTTAGATACAAGTGCGAATGTTAGGTTAGGTTGACATATCAACCGTCGTAAAACCGCATTAAACAATGTCACTTAGTGAGATGTAGTGTTTTTCAACATTACAAGTCGGGAACTACGATATCTATAGTGAAAGCGCATGAAACCGTCGTAATCTTGTAGAAAACATTGTAAAGTGGCGAGTAAAACGTTTTCTAACGATAGAAGTGCGAAGGTTAGGTTAGGTTAGGTTAGTTTAAGCTAGGTAGCGTCGTGAAACTACCAAAAACGACGTCATCTAACGAGATAGTGTTGTTTTATAGCGAGTATTAAACTGCGATAGGTGAAATGTTGTGAAAGCACACAAAACGGCATGAACAAGCCAAATACTGCGTGTTCTACCGTTACAAGTGCGAAACTGCTATATTGTATTGTGATATTCTCGTTAAAGCGCATGCAAGCATCGTGAAACCTTAAAGAACAATGTCATTTAGCGAGATACAGCGTTCTGTACTGCAATAAGTTGGTGAAAAACTGTGAGGTTATGCAAATATCGTAATTGTGAACAAAACAGTGTAATAGAGCGTTTTTAGATACAAGTGCGAATGTTAGGTTAGGTTAAGATATGAACCGTCGTAAAACCGCATTAAACAATGTCAATTACTGAGATGCAGTGTTTTTCACCATTAAAAGTGGGGAACTGCGATATTTAATGTGAAAGCGCTTGCAACCGTCGTTAGGTTAGGCTAGGTTAGGTTAGGTTAGGTTAGGTTAGGTTAGGTTTGGTTAGGTTAGGTTAGGTTAGATTAGGTTAGGTTGGGTTGAGTTGGGTTAGGTTAGGTTAGGTTAGGTTGGGTTAGGTTAGGTTAGGTTACGTTAGGTTAGGTTAGGTTACGTTAGGTTAGGTTAGGTTAGGTTACGTTAGGTTATGTTAGGTTAGGTTAGGTTACGTTAGGTTAGGTTAGGTCAGGCAAGGTTAGGTTACGTTAGAATAGGTTAGGTTAGGTTACGTTAGGTTAGGTTAAGTTAGGTTAGGTTAGGTTTGGTTAGGTTAGGTTAGGTTAGCTTAGGTTAGGTTAGGTTGGGTTGGGTTAGGTTGGGTTGGGTTGGGTTAGGTTAGGTTAGGTTAGGTAAGGTTAGGTTAGGTTAGGTTAGGTTAAGGTATGAACCGTCGTAAAACCGCATTAAACAATGTCACTTAGTGAGATGCAGTGTTTTTCACCTTTACAAGTTGGGAACTGTGATATCTAATGTGAAAGCGCTTGAAACCGTCGTAATGTGGTAGAAAGCAATGTAAAGTAGCGAGTAAAACGTTTTCTAACGATAGAAGTGCGAAGGTCATGTTAGGTTGAGTTATGTTAGTTTAAGCTAGGTAGCGTCGTGAAACTACCAAAAACAACGTCATCTAACGAGATAGTGTTGTTTTATTGCGAGTACGAAACTGCGATAGGTGAAATGTTGTGAAAGCACACAAAACGGCATGAACAAGCCAAATACTGCGTGTTGTACCGTTACAAGTGCGAAACTGCTATGTTGTGACATTCTCGGTAAAGCGCATGCAAGTATCGTGAAACCTTAAAGAACGATGTCATTTAGCGAGATACAGCGTTCTGTACTGTAATAAGTTGGTGAGAAACTGTGAGGTCAAGCAAATATCGTAATTGTGAACGAAACAGTGTAATTGAGCGTCTTTAGATACAAGTGCGAATGTTAGGTTAGGTTAAGATATGAACCGTCGTAAAACCGCATTAAACAATGTCACTTAGTGAGATGCAGTGTTTTTCACCATTACAAGTTGGGAACTGCGATATCTAATGTGAAAGCGCTTGCAAACGTCGTTAGGTTAGGTTAGGTTAGGTTAGGTTACGTTAGGTTAGGTTTGGTTAGGTTAGGTTAGGTTAGGTTGGGTTAGGTTAGGTTAGGTTACGTTAGGTTAAGGTATGAACCGTCGTAAAACCGCAATAAACAATGTCACTTAGTGAGATGCAGTGTTTTTCACCTTTACAAGTTGGGAACTGCGATATCTAATGTGAAAGCGCTTGAAACCGTCGTAATGTTGTAGAAAGAAATGTAAAGTAGCGAGTAAAACGTTTTCTAACGATAGAAGTGCGAAGGTTATGTTAGGTTGAGTTATGTTAGTTTAAGCTAGGTAGCGTCGTGAAACCACCAAAAACGACGTCATCTAACGAGATAGTGTTGTTTTATTGCGAGTACGAAACTGCGATAGGTAAAATGTTGTGAAAGCACACAAAACGGCATGAACAAGCCAAATACTGCGTGTTGTACCGTAACAAGTGCGAAAGTGCTATGTTGTGACATTCTCGGTAAAGCGCATGCAAGTATCGTTAAACCTTAAAGAACGATGTCATTTAGCGAGATACAGCGTTCTGTACTGTAATAAGTTGGTGAGAAACTGTGAGGTCAAGCAAATATCGTAATTGTGAACGAAACAGTGTAATTGAGCGTCTTTAGATACAAGTGCGAATGTTAGGTTAGGTTGACATATCAACCGTCGTAAAACCGCATTAAACAATGTCACTTAGTGAGATGTAGTGTTTTTCAACATTACAAGTCGGGAACTACGATATATAATGTGAAAGCGCATGAAACCGTCGTAATCTTGTAGAAAACATTGTAAAGTGGCGAGTAAAACGTTTTCTAACGATAGAAGTGCGAAGGTTAGGTTAGGTTAGGTTAGTTTAGGCTAGGTAGCGTCATGAAACTACCAAAAACGACGTCATCTAACGAGATAGTGTTGTTTTATAGCGAGTATTAAACTGCGATAGGTAAAATGTTGTGAAAGCACACAAAACGGCATGAACAAGCCAAATACTGCGTCGTTACAAGTGCGAAAGTGCTATGTTGTGACATTCTCGGTAAAGCGCATGCAAGTATCGTGAAACCTTAAAGAACGATGTCATTTAGCGAGATACAGCGTTCTGTACTGTAATAAGTTGGTGAGAAACTGTGAGGTCAAGCAAATATCGTAATTGTGAACGAAACAGTGAAATTGAGCGTCTTTAGATACAAGTGCGAATGTTAGGTTAGGTTAAGATATGAACCGTCGTAAAACCGCATTAAACAATGTCAATTACTGAGATGCAGTGTTTTTCAACATTACAAGTCGGGAACTACGATATCTAATGTGAAAGCGCTTGCAACCGTCGTTAGGTTAGGTTAGGTTAGGTTAGGTTAGGTTAGGTTAGATTAGGTTAGGTTGGGTTGGGTTGAGTTGGGTTAGGTTAGGTTAGGTTAGGTTAGGTTAGGTTGGGTTAGGTCAGGTTAGGTTAGGTTAGGTTTCGTTAGGTTAGGTTAGGTTACGTTAGGTTAGGTTAGGTTAGGTTACGTTAGGTTAGGTTAGGTAAGGATAATTTGGTTAGGTTAGGTAAGGTTAGGTTAGGTTAGGTTAGGTTGGGTTGGGTGTTGTTAGGTTGGGTTGGGTTGGGTTAGGTTGGGTTAGGTTTGGTTAGGTTACGTTAGGTTAGGTTAGGTTAGGTTACGTTAGGTTATGTTAGGTTAGGTTAGGTTACGTTAGGTTAGGTTAGGTCAGGTAAGGTTAGGTTACGTTAGAATAGGTTAGGTTAGGTTACGTTAGGTTAGGTTAAGTAAGGTTAGGTTAGGTTTGGTTAGGTTAGGTTAGGTTAGCTTAGGTTAGGTTAGGTTGGGTTGGGTTGGGTTAGGTTGGGTTAGGTTAGGTTAGGTTAGGTTAGGTTGGGTTAGGTTAGTTTAGGTTAGGTTAGGTTAGGTCAGGTTGAGTTGGGTTGGGTTAGGTTAGGTTAGGTTAGGTAAGGTTAGGTTAGGTTAGGTTAGGTTAAGGTATGAACCGTCGTAAAACCGCTATAAACAATGTCACTTAGTGAGATGCAGTGTTTTTCACCTTTACAAGTTGGGAACTGTGATATCTAATGTGAAAGCGCTTGAAACCGTCGTAATGGTAAAGAAAGCAATGTAAAGTAGCGAGTAAAACGTTTTCTAACGATAGAAGTGCGAAGGTCATGTTAGGTTGAGTTGTTAGTTTAAGCTAGGTAGCGTCGTGAAACTACCAAAAACAACGTCATCTAACGAGATAGTGTTGTTTTATTGCGAGTACGAAACTGCGATAGGTGAAATGTTGTGAAAGCACACAAAACAGCATGAACAAGCCAAATACTGCGTGTTGTACCGTTACAAGTGCGAAACTGCTATGTTGTGATATTCTCGTTAAAGCGCATGCAAGCATCGTGAAACCTTAAAGAACGATGTCATTTAGCGAGATACAGCGTTCTGTACTGCAATAAGTTGGTGAAAAACTGTGAGGTTATGCAAATATCCTAATTGTGAACGAAACAGTGTAATAGAGCGTTTTTTAATACAAGTGCGAATGTTAAGTTAGGTTAAGATATGAACCGTCGTAAAACTACATTAAACAATGTCACTTAGTGAGATGCAGTGTTTTTCACCATTACAAGTCGGGAACTGCGATATCTAATGTGAAAGCGCTTGCAAACGTCGTTAGGTTAGGTTAGGTTAGGTTAGGTTACGTTAGGTTAGGTTAGGATATGTTTGGTTAGGTTAGGTTAGGTTATGTTAGGGTATGTTAGGTAAGGTTTGGTTAGGTTAGGTTAGGTCAGGTTGGTTTAGGTAAGGTTAGGTTAGGTTAAGATATGAACCGCGCTAAAACCGCATTAAACAATGTCACTTAGTGAGGTGCTGTGTTTTTCACCATTACAAGTCGGGAACTGCGATATCTAATGTGAAAGCGCATGAAACCGTCGTAATCTTGTAGAAAACATTGTAAAGTAGCGAATAAAACGTTTTCGAACGATAGAAGTGCGAAGGTTCGGTTAGTTTGAGCTAGGTAGCGTCGTGAAACCACCAAAAACGATGTCATCTAACGAGATAGTGTTGTTTTATTGCGAGTACGAAACTGCGATAGGTGAAATATTGGGAAAGCACACAAAATGGCATGAACTAGCCAGATACTGCGTCTTGTGCCGTTACAAGTGCGAAACTGCTTTATTGTGATATTCTCGTTAAAGCGCATGCAAGTATCGTGAAACCTTAAAGAACGATGTCATTTAGCGAGATACAGCGTTCTGTACTGTAATAAGTTGGTGAGAAACTGTGAGGTCAAGCAAATATCGTAATTGTGAACGAAACAGTGTAATTCAGCGTATTTAGATACAAGTGCGAATGTTAGGTTAGGTTGAGATATCAACCGTCGTAAAACCGCATTAAACAATGTCACTTAGTGAGATGTAGTGTTTTTCAACATTACAAGTCGGGAACTACGATATGTAATGTGGAAGCGCATGAAACCGTCGTAATCTTGTAGAAAACATTGTAAAGTTGCGAGTAAAACGTTTTCTAACGATAGAAGTGCGAAGGTTAGCTTGAGTTATGTTAGTTTAAGCTATGTAGCGTCGTGAAACTACCAAAAACGACGTCATCTAACGAGATAGTGTTGTTTTATTGCGAGTATTAAACTGCGATAGGTGAAATGTTGTGAATGCACACAAAACGGCATGAACAAGCCAAATACTGCGTGTTCTACCGTTACAAGTGCGAAACTGCTATATTGTGATATTCTCGTTAAAGCGCATGCAAGCATCGTGAAACCTTAAAGAACAATGTCATTTAGCGAGATACAGCGTTCTGTACTGCAATAAGTTGGTGAAAAACTGTGAGGTTATGCAAATATCGTAATTGTGAACGAAACAGTGTAATAGAGCGTTTTTCAATACAAGTACGAATGTTAGGTTAGGTTAAGATATGAACCGTCGTAAAACCGCATTAAACAATGTCACTTAGTGAGATGCAGTGTTTTTCACCATTACAAGTTGGGAACTGCGATATCTAATGTGAAAGCGCTTGCAAACGTCGTTAGGTTAGGTTAGGTTAGGTTAGGTTACGTTAGGTTAGGTTTGGTTAGGTTAGGTTAGGTTAGGTTATGTTAGGTTAGGTTGGGTTAGGTTAGGTTAGGTTACGTTAGGTTAAGGTATGAACCGTCGTAAAACCGCAATAAACAATGTCACTTAGTGAGATGCAGTGTTTTTCACCTTTACAAGTTGGGAACTGCGATATTTAATGTGAAAGCGCTTGCAACCGTCGTTAGGTTAGGTTAGGTTAGGTTAGGTTAGGTTAGGTTAGGTTAGGTTAGGTTAGGTTTGGTTAGGTTAGGTTAGGTTAGGTTAGGTTCGATTAGGTTAGGTTGGGTTGAGTTGGGTTAGGTTAGGTTAGGTTAGGTTAGGTTGGGTTAGGTTAGGTTAGGTTAGGTTAGGTTAGGTTAGGTTACATTAGGTTAGGTTAGGTTAGGTAAGGATAATTTGGTTAGGTTAGGTAAGGTTAGGTTAGGTTAGGTTAGGTTGGGTTGGGTGTTGTTGGGTTGGGTTGGGTTAGGTTGGGTTAGGTTAGGTTACGTTAGCTTAGGTTAGGTTAGGTTACGTTAGGTTATGTTAGGTTAGGTTAGGTTACGTTAGGTTAGGTTAGGTCAGGTAAGGTTAGGTTACGTTAGAATAGGTTAGGTTAGGTTACGTTAGGTTAGGTTAAGTTAGGTTAGGTTAGGTTTGGTTAGGTTAGGTTAGGTTAGCTCAGGTTAGGTTGGGTTGGGTTGGGTTAGGTTGGGTTAGGTTAGGTTAGGTTAGGTTGGGTTAGGTTAGTTTAGGTTAGGTTAGGTTAGGTTAGGTTGGGTTGGGTTGGGTTAGGTTAGGTTAGGTTAGGTTAGGTAAGGTTAGGTTAGGTTAGGTTAGGTTAGGTTAGGTTAAGGTATGAACCGTCGTAAAACCGCATTAAACAATGTCACTTAGTGAGATGCAGTGTTTTTCACCTTTACAAGTTGGGAACTGTGATATCTAATGTGAAAGCGCTTGAAACCGTCGTAATGTTGTAGAAAGCAATGTAAAGTAGCGAGTAAAACGTTTTCTAACGATAGAAGTGCGAAGGTCATGTTAGGTTGAGTTATGTTAGTTTAAGCTAGGTAGTGTCGTGAAACTACCAAAAACAACGTCATCTAACGAGATAGTGTTGTTTTATTGCGAGTACGAAACTGCGATAGGTGAAATGTTGTGAAAGCACACAAAACGGCATGAACAAGCCAAATACTGCGTCTTGTGCCGTTACAAGTGCGAAACTGCTATATTGTGATATTCTCGTTAAAGCGCATGCAAGCATCGTGAAACCTTAAAGAACGATGTCATTTAGCGAGATACAGCGTTCTGTACTGTAATAAGTTGGTGAGAAACTGTGAGGTCAATCAAATATCGTAATTGTGAACGAAACAGTGTAATTGAGCGTCTTTAGATACAAGTGCGAATGTTAGGTTAGGTTGACATATCAACCGTCGTAAAACCGCATTAAACAATGTCACTTAGTGAGATGTAGTGTTTTTCAACATTACAAGTCGGGAACTACGATATCTATAGTGAAAGCGCATGAAACCGTCGTAATCTTGTAGAAAACATTGTAAAGTGGCGAGTAAAACGTTTTCTAACGATAGAAGTGCGAAGGTTAGGTTAGGTTAGGTTAGTTTAAGCTAGGTAGCGTCGTGAAACTACCAAAAACGACGTCATCTAACGAGATAGTGTTGTTTTATAGCGAGTATTAAACTGCGATAGGTGAAATGTTGTGAAAGCACACAAAACGGCATGAACAAGCCAAATACTGCGTGTTCTACCGTTACAAGTGCGAAACTGCTATATTGTATTGTGATATTCTCGTTAAAGCGCATGCAAGCATCGTGAAACCTTAAAGAACAATGTCATTTAGCGAGATACAGCGTTCTGTACTGCAATAAGTTGGTGAAAAACTGTGAGGTTATGCAAATATCGTAATTGTGAACAAAACAGTGTAATAGAGCGTTTTTAGATACAAGTGCGAATGTTAGGTTAGGTTAAGATATGAACCGTCGTAAAACCGCATTAAACAATGTCAATTACTGAGATGCAGTGTTTTTCACCATTAAAAGTGGGGAACTGCGATATTTAATGTGAAAGCGCTTGCAACCGTCGTTAGGTTAGGCTAGGTTAGGTTAGGTTAGGTTAGGTTAGGTTAGGTTAGGTTTGGTTAGGTTAGGTTAGGTTAGGTTAGATTAGGTTAGGTTGGGTTGAGTTGGGTTAGGTTAGGTTAGGTTAGGTTGGGTTAGGTTAGGTTAGGTTACGTTAGGTTAGGTTAGGTTACGTTAGGTTAGGTTAGGTTAGGTTACGTTAGGTTATGTTAGGTTAGGTTAGGTTACGTTAGGTTAGGTTAGGTCAGGCAAGGTTAGGTTACGTTAGAATAGGTTAGGTTAGGTTACGTTAGGTTAGGTTAAGTTAGGTTAGGTTAGGTTTGGTTAGGTTAGGTTAGGTTAGCTTAGGTTAGGTTAGGTTGGGTTGGGTTAGGTTGGGTTGGGTTGGGTTAGGTTAGGTTAGGTTAGGTAAGGTTAGGTTAGGTTAGGTTAGGTTAAGGTATGAACCGTCGTAAAACCGCATTAAACAATGTCACTTAGTGAGATGCAGTGTTTTTCACCTTTACAAGTTGGGAACTGTGATATCTAATGTGAAAGCGCTTGAAACCGTCGTAATGTGGTAGAAAGCAATGTAAAGTAGCGAGTAAAACGTTTTCTAACGATAGAAGTGCGAAGGTCATGTTAGGTTGAGTTATGTTAGTTTAAGCTAGGTAGCGTCGTGAAACTACCAAAAACAACGTCATCTAACGAGATAGTGTTGTTTTATTGCGAGTACGAAACTGCGATAGGTGAAATGTTGTGAAAGCACACAAAACGGCATGAACAAGCCAAATACTGCGTGTTGTACCGTTACAAGTGCGAAACTGCTATGTTGTGATATTCTCGTTAAAGCGCATGCAAGCATCGTCAAACCTTAAAGAACGATGTCATTTAGCGAGATACAGCGTTCTGTACTGCAATAAGTTGGTGAAAAACTGTGAGGTTATGCAAATATCCTAATTGTGAACGAAACAGTGTAATAGAGCGTTTTTTAATACAAGTGCGAATGTTAGGTTAGGTTAAGATATGAACCGTCGTAAAACCGCATTAAACAATGTCACTTAGTGAGATGCAGTGTTTTTCACCATTACAAGTCGGGAACTGCGATATCTAATGTGAAAGCGCTTGCAAACGTCGTTAGGTTAGGTTAGGTTAGGTTAGGTTAGGTTAGGTTAGGTTACGTTATGTTAGGTTAGGTTAGGTTAGGTTAGGTTAGGTTAGGGTATGTTAGGTAAGGTTTGGTTAGGTTAGGTTAGGTTAGGTTGGTTTAGGTAAGGTTAGGTTAGGTTAAGATATGAACCGCGCTAAAACCGCATTAAACAATGTCACTTAGTGAGATGCTGTGTTTTTCACCATTACAAGTCGGGAACTGCGATATCTAATGTGAAAGCGCATGAAACCGTCGTAATCTTGTAGAAAACATTGTAAAGTAGCGAATAAAACGTTTTCTAACGATAGAAGTGCGAAGGTTCGGTTAGTTTGAGCTAGGTAGCGTCGTGAAACCACCAAAAACGATGTCATCTAACGAGATAGTGTTGTTTTATTGCGAGTACGAAACTGCGATAGGTGAAATATTGGGAAAGCACACAAAATGGCATGAACTAGCCAGATACTGCGTCTTGTGCCGTTACAAGTGCGAAACTGCTTTATTGTGATATTCTCGTTAAAGCGCATGCAAGTATCGTGAAACCTTAAAGAACGATGTCATTTAGCGAGATACAGCGTTCTGTACTGTAATAAGTTGGTGAGAAACTGTGAGGTCAAGCAAATATCGTAATTGTGAACGAAACAGTGTAATTCAGCGTATTTAGATACAAGTGCGAATGTTAGGTTAGGTTGAGATATCAACCGTCGTAAAACCGCATTAAACAATGTCACTTAGTGAGATGTAGTGTTTTTCAACATTACAAGTCGGGAACTACGATATCTAATGTGAAAGCGCATGAAACCGTCGTAATCTTGTAGAAAACATTGTAAAGTTGCGAGTAAAACGTTTTCTAACGATAGAAGTGCGAAGGTTAGCTTGAGTTATGTTAGTTTAAGCTATGTAGCGTCGTGAAACTACCAAAAACGACGTCATCTAACGAGATAGTGTTGTTTTATTGCGAGTATTAAACTGCGATAGGTGAAATGTTGTGAATGCACACAAAACGGCATGAACAAGCCAAATACTGCGTGTTCTACCGTTACAAGTGCGAAACTGCTATATTGTGATATTCTCGTTAAAGCGCATGCAAGCATCGTGAAACCTTAAAGAACAATGTCATTTAGCGAGATACAGCGTTCTGTACTGCAATAAGTTGGTGAAAAACTGTGAGGTTATGCAAATATCGTAATTGTGAACGAAACAGTGTAATAGAGCGTTTTTCAATACAAGTACGAATGTTAGGTTAGGTTAAGATATGAACCGTCGTAAAACCGCATTAAACAATGTCACTTAGATGCAGTGTTTTTCACCATTACAAGTTGGGAACTGCGATATCTAATGTGAAAGCGCTTGCAAACGTCGTTAGGTTAGGTTAGGTTAGGTTAGGTTAGGTTAGGTTACGTTAGGTTAGGTTTGGTTAGGTTAGGTTAGGTTAGGTTATGTTAGGTTAGGTTGGGTTAGGTTAGGTTAGGTTACGTTAGGTTAAGGTATGAACCGTCGTAAAACCGCAATAAACAATGTCACTTAGTGAGATGCAGTGTTTTTCACCTTTACAAGTTGGGAACTGCGATATCTAATGTGAAAGCGCTTGAAACCGTCGTAATGTTGTAGAAAGCAATGTAAAGTAGCGAGTAAAACGTTTTCTAACGATAGAAGTGCGAAGGTTATGTTAGGTTGAGTTATGTTAGTTTAAGCTAGGTAGCGTCGTGAAACCACCAAAAACGACGTCATCTAACGAGATAGTGTTGTTTTATTGCGAGTACGAAACTGCGATAGGTAAAATGTTGTGAAAGCACACAAAACGGCATGAACAAGCCAAATACTGCGTGTTGTACCGTTACAAGTGCGAAACTGCTATGTTGTGACATTCTCGGTAAAGCGCATGCAAGTATCGTGAAACCTTAAAGAACGATGTCATTTAGCGAGATACAGCGTTGTGTACTGTAATAAGTTGGTGAGAAACTGTGAGGTCAAGCAAATATCGTAATGTTGAACGAAACAGTGTAATTGAGCGTCTTTAGATACAAGTGCGAATGTTAGGTTAGGTTGACATATCAACCGTCGTAAAACCGCATTAAACAATGTCACTTTGTGAGATGCAGTGTTTTTCACCATTACAAGTCGGGAACTGCGATATCTAATGTGAAAGCGCTTGCAAACGTCGTTAGGTTAGGTTAGGTTACGTTAGGTTAGGTTAGGTTAGGTTTGGTTAGGTTAGGTTAGGTTAGGTTAGGGTATGTTAGGTAAGGTTTGGTTAGGTTAGGTTAGGTTAGGTTGGTTTAGGTAAGGTTAGGTTAGGTTAAGATATGAACCGCGCTAAAACCGCATTAAACAATGTCACTTAGTGAGATGCTGTGTTTTTCACCATTACAAGTCGGGAACTGCGATATCTAATGTGAAAGCGCATGAAACCGTCGTAATCTTGTAGAAAACATTGTAAAGTAGCGAATAAAACGTTTTCTAACGATAGAAGTGCGAAGGTTCGGTTAGTTTGAGCTAGGTAGCGTCGTGAAACCACCAAAAACGATGTCATCTAACGAGATAGTGTTGTTTTATTGCGAGTACGAAACTGCGATAGGTGAAATATTGGGAAAGCACACAAAATGGCATGAACTAGCCAGATACTGCGTCTTGTGCCGTTACAAGTGCGAAACTGCTTTATTGTGATATTCTCGTTAAAGCGCATGCAAGTATCGTGAAACCTTAAAGAACGATGTCATTTAGCGAGATACAGCGTTCTGTACTGTAATAAGTTGGTGAGAAACTGTGAGGTCAAGCAAATATCGTAATTGTGAACGAAACAGTGTAATTCAGCGTATTTAGATACAAGTGCGAATGTTAGGTTAGGTTAAGATATGAACCGTCGTAAAACCGCATTAAACAATGTCACTTAGTGAGATGCAGTGTTTTTCACCATTACAAGTCGGGAACTGCGATATCTAATGTGAAAGCGCTTGCAAACGTCGTTAGGTTAGGTTAGGTTAGGTTAGGTTAGGTTACGTTAGGTTAGGTTAGGTTAGGTTAGGTTTGGTTAGGTTAGGTTAGGTTAGGGTATGTTAGGTAAGGTTTGGTTAGGTTAGGTTAGGTTAGGTTGGTTTAGGTAAGGTTAGGTTAGGTTAAGATATGAACCGCGCTGAAACCGCATTAAACATGTCACTTAGTGAGATGCTGTGTTTTTCACCATTACAAGTCGGGAACTGCGATATCTAATGTGAAAGCGCATGAAACCGTCGTAATCTTGTAGAAAACATTGTAAAGTAGCGAATAAAACGTTTTCTAACGATAGAAGTGCGAAGGTTCGGTTAGTTTTAGCTAGGTAGCGTCGTGAAACCACCAAAAACGATGTCATCTAACGAGATAGTGTTGTTTTATTGCGAGTACGAAACTGCGATAGGTGAAATATTGGGAAAGCACGCAAAATGGCATGAACTAGCCAGAAACTGCGTCTTGTGCCGTTACAAGTGCGAAACTGCTATATTGTGATATTCTCGTTAAAGCGCATGCAAGCATCGTGAAACCTTAAAGAACAATGTCATTTAGCGAGATACAGCGTTCTGTACTGCAATAAGTTGGTGAAAAACTGTGAGGTTATGCAAATATCGTAATTGTGAACGAAACAGTGTAATAGAGCGTTTTTCAATACAAGTACGAATGTTAGGTTAGGTTAAGATATGAACCGTCGTAAAACCGCATTAAACAATGTCACTTAGTGAGATGCAGTGTTTTTCAACATTACAAGTTGGGAACTGCGATATCTAATGTGAAAGCGCTTGCAAACGTCGTTAGGTTAGGTTAGGTTAGGTTAGGTTAGGTTACGTTAGGTTAGGTTTGGTTAGGTTAGGTTAGGTTAGGTTATAATAGGTTAGGTTGGGTTAGGTTAGGTTAGGTTACGTTAGGTTAAGGTATGAACCGTCGTAAAACCGCAATAAACAATGTCACTTAGTGAGATGCAGTGTTTTTGCCTTTACAAGTTGGGAACTGCGATATCTAATGTGAAAGCGCTTGAAACCGTCGTAATGTTGTAGAAAGCAATGTAAAGTAGCGAGTAAAACGTTTTCTAACGATAGAAGTGCGAAGGTTATGTTAGGTTGAGTTATGTTAGTTTAAGCTAGGTAGCGTCGTGAAACCACCAAAAACGACGTCATCTAACGAGATAGTGTTGTTTTATTGCGAGTACGAAACTGCGATAGGTGAAATATTGGGAAAGCACGCAAAATGGCATGAACTAGCCAGAAACTGCGTCTTGTGCCGTTACAAGTGCGAAACTGCTATGTTGTGACATTCTCGGTAAAGCGCATGCAAGTATCGTGAAACCTTAAAGAACGATGTCATTTAGCGAGATACAGCGTTCTGTACTGTAATAAGTTGGTGAGAAACTGTGAGGTCAAGCAAATATCGTAATTGTGAACGAAACAGTGTAATTGAGCGTCTTTAGATACAAGTGCGAATGTTAGGTTAGGTTGACATATCAACCGTCGTAAAACCGCATTAAACAATGTCACTTAGTGAGATGTAGTGTTTTTCAACATTACAAGTCGGGAACTACGATATCTAATGTGAAAGCGCATGAAACCGTCGTAATCTTGTAGAAAACATTGTAAAGTGGCGAGTAAAACGTTTTCTAACGATAGAAGTGCGAAGGTTAGGTTAGGTTAGGTTAGTTTAAGCTAGGTAGCGTCGTGAAACTACCAAAAACGACGTCATCTAACGAGATAGTGTTGTTTTATAGCGAGTATTAAACTGCGATAGGTGAAATGTTGTGAAAGCACACAAAACGGCATGAACAAGCCAAATACTGCGTGTTCTACCGTTACAAGTGCGAAACTGCTATATTGTATTGTGATATTCTCGTTAAAGCGCATGCAAGCATCGTGAAACCTTAAAGAACAATGTCATTTAGCGAGATACAGCGTTCTGTACTGCAATAAGTTGGTGAAAAACTGTGAGGTTATGCAAATATCGTAATTGTGAACAAAACAGTGTAATAGAGCGTTTTTAGATACAAGTGCGAATGTTAGGTTAGGTTAAGATATGAACCGTCGTAAAACCGCATTAAACAATGTCAATTACTGAGATGCAGTGTTTTTCACCATTAAAAGTGGGGAACTGCGATATTTAATGTGAAAGCGCTTGCAACCGTCGTTAGGTTAGGCTAGGTTAGGTTAGGTTAGGTTAGGTTAGGTTAGGTTAGGTTTGGTTAGGTTAGGTTAGGTTAGGTTAGATTAGGTTAGGTTGGGTTGAGTTGGGTTAGGTTAGGTTAGGTTAGGTTGGGTTAGGTTAGGTTAGGTTACGTTAGGTTAGGTTAGGTTACGTTAGGTTAGGTTAGGTTAGGTTACGTTAGGTTATGTTAGGTTAGGTTAGGTTACGTTAGGTTAGGTTAGGTCAGGCAAGGTTAGGTTACGTTAGAATAGGTTAGGTTAGGTTACGTTAGGTTAGGTTAAGTTAGGTTAGGTTAGGTTTGGTTAGGTTAGGTTAGGTTAGCTTAGGTTAGGTTAGGTTGGGTTGGGTTAGGTTGGGTTGGGTTGGGTTAGGTTAGGTTAGGTTAGGTAAGGTTAGGTTAGGTTAGGTTAGGTTAAGGTATGAACCGTCGTAAAACCGCATTAAACAATGTCACTTAGTGAGATGCAGTGTTTTTCACCTTTACAAGTTGGGAACTGTGATATCTAATGTGAAAGCGCTTGAAACCGTCGTAATGTGGTAGAAAGCAATGTAAAGTAGCGAGTAAAACGTTTTCTAACGAAAGAAGTGCGAAGGTCATGTTAGGTTGAGTTATGTTAGTTTAAGCTAGGTAGCGTCGTGAAACTACCAAAAACAACGTCATCTAACGAGATAGTGTTGTTTTATTGCGAGTACGAAACTGCGATAGGTGAAATGTTGTGAAAGCACACAAAACGGCATGAACAAGCCAAATACTGCGTGTTGTACCGTTACAAGTGCGAAACTGCTATGTTGTGATATTCTCGTTAAAGCGCATGCAAGCATCGTCAAACCTTAAAGAACGATGTCATTTAGCGAGATACAGCGTTCTGTACTGCAATAAGTTGGTGAAAAACTGTGAGGTTATGCAAATATCCTAATTGTGAACGAAACAGTGTAATAGAGCGTTTTTAATACAAGTGCGAATGTTAGGTTAGGTTAAGATATGAACCGTCGTAAAACCGCATTAAACAATGTCACTTAGTGAGATGCAGTGTTTTTCACCATTACAAGTCGGGAACTGCGATATCTAATGTGAAAGCGCTTGCAAACGTCGTTAGGTTAGGTTAGGTTAGGTTAGGTTAGGTTAGGTTAGGTTAGGGTATGTTAGGTAAGGTTTGGTTAGGTTAGGTTAGGTTAGGTTGGTTTAGGTAAGGTTAGGTTAGGTTAAGATATGAACCGCGCTAAAACCGCATTAAACAATGTCACTTAGTGAGATGCTGTGTTTTTCACCATTACAAGTCGGGAACTGCGATATCTAATCTGAAAGCGCATGAAACCGTCGTAATCTTGTAGAAAACATTGTAAAGTAGCGAATAAAACGTTTTCTAACGATAGAAGTGCGAAGGTTCGGTTAGTTTGAGCTAGGTAGCGTCGTGAAACCACCAAAAACGATGTCATCTAACGAGATAGTGTTGTTTTATTGCGAGTACGAAACTGCGATAGGTGAAATATTGGGAAAGCACACAAAATGGCATGAACTAGCCAGATACTGCGTCTTGTGCCGTTACAAGTGCGAAACTGCTTTATTGTGATATTCTCGTTAAAGCGCATGCAAGTATCGTGAAACCTTAAAGAACGATGTCATTTAGCGAGATACAGCGTTCTGTACTGTAATAAGTTGGTGAGAAACTGTGAGGTCAAGCAAATATCGTAATTGTGAACGAAACAGTGTAATTCAGCGTATTTAGATACAAGTGCGAATGTTAGGTTAGGTTGAGATATCAACCGTCGTAAAACCGCATTAAACAATGTCACTTAGTGAGATGTAGTGTTTTTCAACATTACAAGTCGGGAACTACGATATCTAATGTGAAAGCGCATGAAACCGTCGTAATCTTGTAGAAAACATTGTAAAGTTGCGAGTAAAACGTTTTCTAACGATAGAAGTGCGAAGGTTAGCTTGAGTTATGTTAGTTTAAGCTATGTAGCGTCGTGAAACTACCAAAAACGACGTCATCTAACGAGATAGTGTTGTTTTATTGCGAGTATTAAACTGCGATAGGTGAAATGTTGTGAATGCACACAAAACGGCATGAACAAGCCAAATACTGCGTGTTCTACCGTTACAAGTGCGAAACTGCTATATTGTGATATTCTCGTTAAAGCGCATGCAAGCATCGTGAAACCTTAAAGAACAATGTCATTTAGCGAGATACAGCGTTCTGTACTGCAATAAGTTGGTGAAAAACTGTGAGGTTATGCAAATATCGTAATTGTGAACGAAACAGTGTAATAGAGCGTTTTTCAATACAAGTACGAATGTTAGGTTAGGTTAAGATATGAACCGTCGTAAAACCACATTAAACAATGTCACTTAGATGCAGTGTTTTTCACCATTACAAGTTGGGAACTGCGATATCTAATGTGAAAGCGCTTGCAAACGTCGTTAGGTTAGGTTAGGTTAGGTTAGGTTAGGTTACGTTAGGTTAGGTTTGGTTAGGTTAGGTTAGGTTAGGTTATGTTAGGTTAGGTTGGGTTAGGTTAGGTTAGGTTACGTTAGGTTAAGGTATGAACCGTCGTAAAACCGCAATAAACAATGTCACTTAGTGAGATGCAGTGTTTTTCACCTTTACAAGTTGGGAACTGCGATATCTAATGTGAAAGCGCTTGAAACCGTCGTAATGTTGTAGAAAGCAATGTAAAGTAGCGAGTAAAACGTTTTCTAACGATAGAAGTGCGAAGGTTATGTTAGGTTGAGTTATGTTAGTTTAAGCTAGGTAGCGTCATGAAACCACCAAAAACGACGTCATCTAACGAGATAGTGTTGTTTTATTGCGAGTACGAAACTGCGATAGGTAAAATGTTGTGAAAGCACACAAAACGGCATGAACAAGCCAAATACTGCGTGTTGTACCGTTACAAGTGCGAAACTGCTATGTTGTGACATTCTCGGTAAAGCGCATGCAAGTATCGTGAAACCTTAAAGAACGATGTCATTTAGCGAGATACAGCGTTGTGTACTGTAATAAGTTGGTGAGAAACTGTGAGGTCAAGCAAATATCGTAATGTTGAACGAAACAGTGTAATTGAGCGTCTTTAGATACAAGTGCGAATGTTAGGTTAGGTTGACATATCAACCGTCGTAAAACCGCATTAAACAATGTCACTTTGTGAGATGCAGTGTTTTTCACCATTACAAGTCGGGAACTGCGATATCTAATGTGAAAGCGCTTGCAAACGTCGTTAGGTTAGGTTAGGTTACGTTAGGTTAGGTTAGGTTAGGTTTGGTTAGGTTAGGTTAGGTTAGGTTAGGGTATGTTAGGTAAGGTTTGGTTAGGTTAGGTTAGGTTAGGTTGGTTTAGGTAAGGTTAGGTTAGGTTAAGATATGAACCGCGCTAAAACCGCATTAAACAATGTCACTTAGTGAGATGCTGTGTTTTTCACCATTACAAGTCGGGAACTGCGATATCTAATGTGAAAGCGCATGAAACCGTCGTAATCTTGTAGAAAACATTGTAAAGTAGCGAATAAAACGTTTTCTAACGATAGAAGTGCGAAGGTTCGGTTAGTTTGAGCTAGGTAGCGTCGTGAAACCACCAAAAACGATGTCATCTAACGAGATAGTGTTGTTTTATTGCGAGTACGAAACTGCGATAGGTGAAATATTGGGAAAGCACACAAAATGGCATGAACTAGCCAGATACTGCGTCTTGTGCCGTTACAAGTGCGAAACTGCGTTATTGTGATATTCTCGTTAAAGCGCATGCAAGTATCGTGAAACCTTAAAGAACGATGTCATTTAGCGAGATACAGCGTTCTGTACTGTAATAAGTTGGTGAGAAACTGTGAGGTCAAGCAAATATCGTAATTGTGAACGAAACAGTGTAATTCAGCGTATTTAGATACAAGTGCGAATGTTAGGTTAGGTTGAGATATCAACCGTCGTAAAACCGCATTAAACAATGTCACTTAGTGAGATGTAGTGTTTTTCAACATTACAAGTCGGGAACTACGATATCTAATGTGAAAGCGCATGAAACCGTCGTAATCTTGTCGAAAACATTGTAAAGTTGCGAGTAAAACGTTTTCTAACGATAGAAGTGCGAAGGTTAGCTTGAGTTATGTTAGTTTAAGCTATGTAGCGTCGTGAAACTACCAAAAACGACGTCATCTAACGAGATAGTGTTGTTTTATTGCGAGTATTAAACTGCGATAGGTGAAATGTTGTGAATGCACACAAAACGGCATGAACAAGCCAAATACTGCGTGTTTTACCGTTACAAGTGCGAAACTGCTATATTGTGATATTCTCGTTAAAGCGCATGCAAGCATCGTGAAACCTTAAAGAACAATGTCATTTAGCGAGATACAGCGTTCTGTACTGCAATAAGTTGGTGAAAAACTGTGAGGTTATTCAAATATCGTAATTGTGAACGAAACAGTGTAATAGAGCGTTTTTCAATACAAGTACGAATGTTAGGTTAGGTTAAGATATGAACCGTCGTAAAACCGCATTAAACAATGTCACTTAGTGAGATGCAGTGTTTTTCACCATTACAAGTTGGGAACTGCGATATCTAATGTGAAAGCGCTTGCAAACGTCGTTAGGTTAGGTTAGGTTAGGTTACGTTAGGTTAGGTTTGGTTAGGTTAGGTTAGGTTAGGTTATGTTAGGTTAGGTTGGGTTAGGTTAGGTTAGGTTACGTTAGGTTAAGGTATGAACCGTCGTAAAACCGCAATAAACAATGTCACGTAGTGAGATGCAGTGTTTTTCACCTTTACAAGTTGGGAACTGCGATATCTAATGTGGAAGCGCTTGAAACCGTCGTAATGTTGTAGAAAGCAATGTAAAGTAGCGAGTAAAACGTTTTCTAACGATAGAAGTGCGAAGGTTATGTTAGGTTGAGTTATGTTAGTTTAAGCTAGGTAGCGTCGTGAAACCACCAAAAACGACGTCATCTAACGAGATAGTGTTGTTTTATTGCGAGTACGAAACTGCGATAGGTAAAATGTTGTGAAAGCACACAAAACGGCATGAACAAGACAAATACTGCGTGTTGTACCGTTACAAGTGCGAAAATGCTATGTTGTGACATTCTCGGTAAAGCGCATGCAAGTATCGTGAAACCTTAAAGAACGATGTCATTTAGCGAGATACAGCGTTCTGTACTGTAATAAGTTGGTGAGAAACTGTGAGGTCAAGCAAATATCGTAATTGTGAACGAAACAGTGTAATTGAGCGTCTTTAGATACAAGTGCGAATGTTAGGTTAGGTTGACATTTCAACCGTCGTAAAACCGCATTAAACAATGTCACTTAGTGAGATGTAGTGTTTTTCAACATTACAAGTCGGGAACTACGATATCTAATGTGAAAGCGCATGAAACCGTCGTAATCTTGTAGAAAACATTGTAGAGTGGCGAGTAAAACGTTTTTTAACGATAGAAGTGCGAAGGTTAGGTTAGGTTAGGTTAGTTTAAGCTAGGTAGCGTCGTGAAACTACCAAAAACTACGTCATCTAACGAGATAGTGTTGTTTTATAGCGAGTATTAAACTGCGATAGGTGAAATGTTGTGAAAGCACACAAAACGGCATGAACAAGCCAAATACTGCGTGTTCTACCGTTACAAGTGCGAAACTGCTATATTGTGATATTCTCGTTAAAGCGTATGCAAGCATCGTGAAACCTTAAAGAACAATGTCATTTAGCGAGATACAGCGTTCTGTACTGCAATAAGTTGGTGAAAAACTGTGAGGTTATGCAAATATCGTAATTGTTAACACAACAGTGTAATAGAGCGTTTTTAGATACAAGTGCGAATGTTAGGTTAGGTTAAGATATGAACCGTCGTAAAACCGCATTAAACAATGTCAATTACTGAGATGCAGTGTTTTTCACCATTAAAAGTGGGGAACTGCGATATTTAATGTGAAAGCGCTTGCAACCGTCGTTAGGTTAGGTTAGGTTAGGTTAGGTTAGGTTAGGTTAGGTTTGGTTAGGTTAGGTTAGGTTAGGTTAGGTTCGATTAGGTTAGGTTGGGTTGAGTTTGGTTAGGTTGGGTTAGGTTAGGTTAGGTTACGTTAGGTTAGGTTAGGTTAGGTTACGTTAGGTTAGGTTAGGTTAGGTAAGGATAATTTGGTTAGGTTAGGTAAGGTTAGGTTAGGTTAGGTTAGGTTGGGTTGGGTGTTGTTGGGTTGGGTTGGGTTGGGTTAGGTTGGGTTAGGTTAGGTTACGTTAGCTTAGGTTAGGTTAGGTTACGTTAGGTTATGTTAGGTTAGGTCAGGTTACGTTAGGTTAGGTTAGGTCAGGTAAGGTTAGGTTACGTTAGAATAGGTTAGGTTAGGTTACGTTAGGTTAGGTTAAGTTAGGTTAGGTTAGGTTTGGTTAGGTTAGGTTAGGTTAGCTCAGGTTAGGTTGGGTTGGGTTGGGTTAGGTTGGGTTAGGTTAGGTTAGGTTAGGTTGGGTTAGGTTAGTTTAGGTTAGGTTAGGTTAGGTTAGGTTGGGTTGGGTTGGGTTAGGTTAGGTTAGGTTAGGTTAGGTAAGGTTAGGTTAGGTTAGGTTAGGTTAGGTTAAGGTATGAACCGTCGTAAAACCGCATTAAACAATGTCACTTTGTGAGATGCAGTGTTTTTCACCTTTACAAGTTGGGAACTGTGATATCTAATGTGAAAGCGCTTGAAACCGTCGTAATGTTGTAGAAAGCAATGTAAAGTAGCGAGTAAAATGTTTTCTAACGATAGAAGTGCGAAGGTCATGTTAGGTTGAGTTATGTTAGTTTAAGCTAGGTAGCGTCGTGAAACCACCAAAAACGATGTCATCTAACGAGATAGTGTTGTTTTATTGCGAGTACGAAACTGCGATAGGTGAAATATTGGGAAAGCACGCAAAATGGCATGAACTAGCCAGATACTGCGTCTTGTGCCGTTACAAGTGCGAAACTGCTATATTGTGATATTCTCGTTAAAGCGCATGCAAGCATCGTGAAACCTTAAAGAACAATGTCATTTAGCGAGATACAGCGTTCTGTACTGCAATAAGTTGGTGAAAAACTGTGAGGTTATGCAAATATCCTAATTGTGAACGAAACAGTGTAATAGAGCGTTTTTCAATACAAGTACAAATGTTAGGTTAGGTTAAGATATGAACCGTCGTAAAACCGCATTAAACAACGTCACTTAGTGAGATGCAGTGTTTTTCAACATTACAAGTTGGGAACTGCGATATCTAATGTGAAAGCGCTTGCAAACGTCGTTAGGTTAGGTTAGGTTAGGTTAGGTTAGGTTACGTTAGGTTAGGTTTGGTTAGGTTAGGTTAGGTTAGGTTAGGTTATGTTAGGTTAGGTTGGGTTAGGTTAGGTTAGGTTACGTTAGGTTAAGGTATGAACCGTCGTAAAACCGCAATAAACAATGTCACTTAGTGAGATGCAGTGTTTTTCACCTTTACAAGTTGGGAACTGCGATATCTAATGTGAAAGCGCTTGAAACCGTCGTAATGTTGTAGAAAGCAATGTAAAGTAGCGAGTAAAACGTTTTCTAACGATAGAAGTGTGAAGGTTATGTTAGGTTGAGTTATGTTAGTTTAAGCTAGGTAGCGTCGTGAAACCACCAAAAACGACGTCATCTAACGAGATAGTGTTGTTTTATTGCGAGTACGAAACTGCGATCGGTAAAATGTTGTGAAAGCACACAAAACGGCATGAACAAGCCAAATACTGCGTGTTGTACCGTTACAAGTGCGAAACTGCTATGTTGTGACATTCTCGGTAAAGCGCATGCAAGTATCGTGAAACCTTAAAGAACGATGTCATTTAGCGAGATACAGCGTTCTGTACTGTAATAAGTTGGTGAGAAACTGTGAGGTCAAGCAAATATCGTAATTGTGAACGAAACAGTGTAATTGAGCGTCTTTAGACACAAGTGCGAATGTTAGGTTAGGTTGACATATCAACCGTCGTAAAACCGCATTAAACAATGTCACTTAGTGAGATGTAGTGTTTTTCAACATTACAAGTCGGGAACTACGATATCTAATGTGAAAGCGCATGAAACCGTCGTAATCTTGTAGAAAACATTGTAAAGTGGCGAGTAAAACGTTTTCTAACGATAAAAGTGCGAAGGTTAGGTTAGGTTAGGTTAGTTTAAGCTAGGTAGCGTCGTGAAACTACCAAAAACGACGTCATCTAACGAGATAGTGTTGTTTTATAGCGAGTATTAAACTGCGATAGGTGAAATGTTGTGAATGCACACAAAACGGCATGAACAAGCCAAATACTGCGTGTTCTACCGTTACAAGTGCGAAACTGCTATATTGTATTGTGATATTCTCGTTAAAGCGCATGCAAGCATCGTGAAACCTTAAAGAACAATGTCATTTAGCGAGATACAGCGTTCTGTACTGCAATAAGTTGGTGAAAAACTGTGAGGTTATGCAAATATCGTAATTGTGAACAAAACAGTGTAATAGAGCGTTTTTAGATACAAGTGCGAATGTTAGGTTAGGTTAAGATATGAACCGTCGTAAAACCGCATTAAACAATGTCAATTACTGAGATGCAGTGTTTTTCACCATTAAAAGTGGGGAACTGCGATATTTAATGTGAAAGCGCTTGCAACCGTCGTTAGGTTAGGCTAGGTTAGGTTAGGTTAGGTTAGGTTAGGTTAGGTTAGGTTAGGTTAGGTTCGATTAGGTTAGGTTGGGTTGAGTTAAGTTAGGTTAGGTTAGGTTAGGTTAGGTTACGTTAGGTTAGGTTAGGTTAGGTTACGTTAGGTTAGGTTAGGTCAGGTAAGGATAATTTGGTTAGGTTAGGTAAGGTTAGGTTAGGTTAGGTTGGGTTAGGTTAGTTTAGGTTAGGTTAGGTTAGGTTAGGTTGGGTTGGGTTGGGTTAGGTTAGGTTAGGTTAGGTTAGGTAAGGTTAGGTTAGGTTAGGTTAGGTTAGGTTAGGTTAAGATATGAACCGTCGTAAAACCGCATTAAACAATGTCACTTAGTGAGATGCAGTGTTTTTCACCATTACAAGTCGGGAACTGCGATATCTAATGTGAAAGCGCTTGCAAACGTCGTTAGGTTAGGTTAGGTTAGGTTAGGTTAGGTTAGGTTACGTTAGGTTAGGTTAGGTTAGGTTAGGTTTGGTTAGGTTAGGTTAGGTTAGGTTAGGTTAGGGTATGTTAGGTAAGGTTTGGTTAGGTTAGGTTAGGTTAGGTTGGTTTAGGTAAGGTTAGGTTAGGTTAAGATATGAACCGCGCTGAAACCGCATTAAACATGTCACTTAGTGAGATGCTGTGTTTTTCACCATTACAAGTCGGGAACTGCGATATCTAATGTGAAAGCGCATGAAACCGTCGTAATCTTGTAGAAAACATTGTAAAGTAGCGAATAAAACGTTTTCTAACGATAGAAGTGCGAAGGTTCGGTTAGTTTTAGCTAGGTAGCGTCGTGAAACCACCAAAAACAATGTCATCTAACGAGATAGTGTTGTTTTATTGCGAGTACGAAACTGCGATAGGTGAAATATTGGGAAAGCACGCAAAATGGCATGAACTAGCCAGATACTGCGTCTTGTGCCGTTACAAGTGCGAAACTGCTATATTGTGATATTCTCGTTAAAGCGCATGCAAGCATCGTGAAACCTTAAAGAACAATGTCATTTAGCGAGATACAGCGTTCTGTACTGCAATAAGTTGGTGAAAAACTGTGAGGTTATGCAAATATCGTAATTGTGAACGAAACAGTGTAATAGAGCGTTTTTCAATACAAGTACGAATGTTAGGTTAGGTTAAGATATGAACCGTCGTAAAACCGCATTAAACAATGTCACTTAGTGAGATGCAGTGTTTTTCAACATTACAAGTTGGGAACTGCGATATCTAATGTGAAAGTGCTTGCAAACGTCGTTAGGTTAGGTTAGGTTAGGTTAGGTTAGGTTACGTTAGGTTAGGTTTGGTTAGGTTAGGTTAGGTTAGGTTATGTTAGGTTAGGTTGGGTTAGGTTAGGTTAGGTTACGTTAGGTTAAGGTATGAACCGTCGTAAAACCGCAATAAACAATGTCACTTAGTGAGATGCAGTGTTTTTCACCTTTACAAGTTGGGAACTGCGATATCTAATGTGAAAGCGCTTGAAACCGTCGTAATGTTGTAGAAAGCAATGTAAAGTAGCGAGTAAAACGTTTTCTAACGATAGAAGTGCGAAGGTTATGTTAGGTTGAGTTATGTTAGTTTAAGCTAGGTAGCGTCGTGAAACCACCAAAAACGACGTCATGTAACGAGATAGTGTTGTTTTATTGCGAGTACGAAACTGCGATAGGTAAAATGTTGTGAAAGCACACAAAACGGCATGAACAAGCCAAATACTGCGTGTTGTACCGTTACAAGTGCGAAACTGCTATGTTGTGACATTCTCGGTAAAGCGCATGCAAGTATCGTGAAACCTTAAAGAACGATGTCATTTAGCGAGATACAGCGTTCTGTACTGTAATAAGTTGGTGAGAAACTGTGAGGTCAAGCAAATATCGTAATTGTGAACGAAACAGTGTAATTGAGCGTCTTTAGATACAAGTGCGAATGTTAGGTTAGGTTGACATATCAACCGTCGTAAAACCGCATTAAACAATGTCACTTAGTGAGATGCAGTGTTTTTCACCATTACAAGTCGGGAACTGCGATATCTAATGTGAAAGCGCTTGCAAACGTCGTTAGGTTAGGTTAGGTTAGGTTAGGTTACGTTAGGTTAGGTTAGGTTAGGTTTGGTTAGGTTAGGTTAGGTTAGGTTAGGTTAGGGTATGTTAGGTAAGGTTTGGTTAGGTTAGGTTAGGTTAGGTTGGTTTAGGTAAGGTTAGGTTAGGTTAAGATATGAACCGCGCTAAAACCGCATTAAACAATGTCACTTAGTGAGATGCTGTGTTTTTCACCATTACAAGTCGGGAACTGCGATATCTAACGTGAAAGCGCATGAAACCGTCGTAACCTTGTAGAAAACATTGTAAAGTAGCGAACAAAACGTTTTCTAACGATAGAAGTGCGAAGGTTCGGTTAGTTTGAGTTATGTTAGTTTAAGCTAGGTAGCGTCGTGAAACCACCAAAAACGACGTCATCTAACGAGATAGTGTTGTTTTAATGCGAGTACAAAACTGCGATAGGTAAAATGTTGTGAAAGCACACAAAACGGCATGAACAAGCCAAATACTGCGTGTTGTACCGTTACAAGTGCGAAACTGCTATGTTGTGACATTCTCGGTAAAGCGCATGCAAGTATCGTGAAACCTTAAAGAACGATGTCATTTAGCGAGATACAGCGTTCTGTACTGTAATAAGTTGGTGAGAAACTGTGAGGTCAAGCAAATATCGTAATTGTGAACGAAACAGTGTAATTGAGCGTCTTTAGATACAAGTGCGAATGTTAGGTTAGGTTAAGATATGAACCGTCGTAAAACCGCATTAAACAATGTCACTTAGTGAGATGCAGTGTTTTTCACCATTACAAGTTGGGAACTGCGATATCTAATGTGAAAGCGCTTGCAAACGTCGTTAGGTTAGGTTAGGTTAGGTTAGGTTACGTTAGGTTAGGTTTGGTTAGGTTAGGTTAGGTTAGGTTAGGTTGGGTTAGGTTAGGTTAGGTTACGTTAGGTTAAGGTATGAACCGTCGTAAAACCGCAATAAACAATGTCACTTAGTGAGATGCAGTGTTTTTCACCTTTACAAGTTGGGAACTGCGATATCTAATGTGAAAGCGCTTGAAACCGTCGTAATGTTGTAGAAAGAAATGTAAAGTAGCGAGTAAAACGTTTTCTAACGATAGAAGTGCGAAGGTTATGTTAGGTTGAGTTATGTTAGTTTAAGCTAGGTAGCGTCGTGAAACCACCAAAAACGACGTCATCTAACGAGATAGTGTTGTTTTATTGCGAGTACGAAACTGCGATAGGTAAAATGTTGTGAAAGCACACAAAACGGCATGAACAAGCCAAATACTGCGTGTTGTACCGTAACAAGTGCGAAAGTGCTATGTTGTGACATTCTCGGTAAAGCGCATGCAAGTATCGTGAAACCTTAAAGAACGATGTCATTTAGCGAGATACAGCGTTCTGTACTGTAATAAGTTGGTGAGAAACTGTGAGGTCAAGCAAATATCGTAATTGTGAACGAAACAGTGTAATTGAGCGTCTTTAGATACAAGTGCGAATGTTAGGTTAGGTTGACATATCAACCGTCGTAAAACCGCATTAAACAATGTCACTTAGTGAGATGTAGTGTTTTTCAACATTACAAGTCGGGAACTACGATATCTAATGTGAAAGCGCATGAAACCGTCGTAATCTTGTAGAAAACATTGTAAAGTGGCGAGTAAAACGTTTTCTAACGATAGAAGTGCGAAGGTTAGGTTAGGTTAGGTTAGTTTAGGCTAGGTAGCGTCATGAAACTACCAAAAACGACGTCATCTAACGAGATAGTGTTGTTTTATAGCGAGTATTAAACTGCGATAGGTAAAATGTTGTGAAAGCACACAAAACGGCATGAACAAGCCAAATACTGCGTCGTTACAAGTGCGAAAGTGCTATGTTGTGACATTCTCGGTAAAGCGCATGCAAGTATCGTGAAACCTTAAAGAACGATGTCATTTAGCGAGATACAGCGTTCTGTACTGTAATAAGTTGGTGAGAAACTGTGAGGTCAAGCAAATATCGTAATTGTGAACGAAACAGTGAAATTGAGCGTCTTTAGATACAAGTGCGAATGTTAGGTTAGGTTAAGATATGAACCGTCGTAAAACCGCATTAAACAATGTCAATTACTGAGATGCAGTGTTTTTCAACATTACAAGTCGGGAACTACGATATCTAATGTGAAAGCGCTTGCAACCGTCGTTAGGTTAGGTTAGGTTAGGTTAGGTTAGGTTAGGTTAGGTTAGGTTAGATTAGGTTAGGTTGGGTTGGGTTGAGTTGGGTTAGGTTAGGTTAGGTTAGGTTAGGTTGGGTTAGGTCAGGTTAGGTTATGTTAGGTTTCGTTAGGTTAGGTTAGGTTACGTTAGGTTAGGTTAGGTTAGGTTACGTTAGGTTAGGTTAGGTAAGGATAATTTGGTTAGGTTAGGTAAGGTTAGGTTAGGTTAGGTTAGGTTGGGTTGGGTGTTGTTAGGTTGGGTTGGGTTGGGTTAGGTTGGGTTAGGTTTGGTTAGGTTACGTTAGGTTAGGTTAGGTTAGGTTACGTTAGGTTATGTTAGGTTAGGTTAGGTTACGTTAGGTTAGGTTAGGTCAGGTAAGGTTAGGTTACGTTAGAATAGGTTAGGTTAGGTTACGTTAGGTTAGGTTAAGTAAGGTTAGGTTAGGTTTGGTTAGGTTAGGTTAGGTTAGCTTAGGTTAGGTTAGGTTGGGTTGGGTTGGGTTAGGTTGGGTTAGGTTAGGTTAGGTTAGGTTAGGTTGGGTTAGGTTAGTTTAGGTTAGGTTAGGTTAGGTCAGGTTGAGTTGGGTTGGGTTAGGTTAGGTTAGGTTAGGTAAGGTTAGGTTAGGTTAGGTTAGGTTAAGGTATGAACCGTCGTAAAACCGCATTAAACAATGTCACTTAGTGAGATGCAGTGTTTTTCACCTTTACAAGTTGGGAACTGTGATATCTAATGTGAAAGCGCTTGAAACCGTCGTAATGGTAAAGAAAGCAATGTAAAGTAGCGAGTAAAACGTTTTCTAACGATAGAAGTGCGAAGGTCATGTTAGGTTGAGTTGTTAGTTTAAGCTAGGTAGCGTCGTGAAACTACCAAAAACAACGTCATCTAACGAGATAGTAATGTTTTATTGCGAGTACGAAACTGCGATAGGTGAAATGTTGTGAAAGCACACAAAACAGCATGAACAAGCCAAATACTGCGTGTTGTACCGTTACAAGTGCGAAACTGCTATGTTGTGATATTCTCGTTAAAGCGCATGCAAGCATCGTGAAACCTTAAAGAACGATGTCATTTAGCGAGATACAGCGTTCTGTACTGCAATAAGTTGGTGAAAAACTGTGAGGTTATGCAAATATCCTAATTGTGAACGAAACAGTGTAATAGAGCGTTTTTTAATACAAGTGCGAATGTTAAGTTAGGTTAAGATATGAACCGTCGTAAAACCACATTAAACAATGTCACTTAGTGAGATGCAGTGTTTTTCACCATTACAAGTCGGGAACTGCGATATCTAATGTGAAAGCGCTTGCAAACGTCGTTAGGTTAGGTTAGGTTAGGTTAGGTTACGTTAGGTTAGGTTAGGATATGTTTGGTTAGGTTAGGTTAGGTTATGTTAGGGTATGTTAGGTAAGGTTTGGTTAGGTTAGGTTAGGTCAGGTTGGTTTAGGTAAGGTTAGGTTAGGTTAAGATATGAACCGCGCTAAAACCGCATTAAACAATGTCACTTAGTGAGATGCTGTGTTTTTCACCATTACAAGTCGGGAACTGCGATATCTAATGTGAAAGCGCATGAAACCGTCGTAATCTTGTAGAAAACATTGTAAAGTAGCGAATAAAACGTTTTCGAACGATAGAAGTGCGAAGGTTCGGTTAGTTTGAGCTAGGTAGCGTCGTGAAACCACCAAAAACGATGTCATCTAACGAGATAGTGTTGTTTTATTGCGAGTACGAAACTGCGATAGGTGAAATATTGGGAAAGCACACAAAATGGCATGAACTAGCCAGATACTGCGTCTTGTGCCGTTACAAGTGCGAAACTGCTTTATTGTGATATTCTCGTTAAAGCGCATGCAAGTATCGTGAAACCTTAAAGAACGATGTCATTTAGCGAGATACAGCGTTCTGTACTGTAATAAGTTGGTGAGAAACTGTGAGGTCAAGCAAATATCGTAATTGTGAACGAAACAGTGTAATTCAGCGTATTTAGATACAAGTGCGAATGTTAGGTTAGGTTGAGATATCAACCGTCGTAAAACCGCATTAAACAATGTCACTTAGTGAGATGTAGTGTTTTTCAACATTACAAGTCGGGAACTACGATATGTAATGTGGAAGCGCATGAAACCGTCGTAATCTTGTAGAAAACATTGTAAAGTTGCGAGTAAAACGTTTTCTAACGATAGAAGTGCGAAGGTTAGCTTGAGTTATGTTAGTTTAAGCTATGTAGCGTCGTGAAACTACCAAAAACGACGTCATCTAACGAGATAGTGTTGTTTTATTGCGAGTATTAAACTGCGATAGGTGAAATGTTGTGAATGCACACAAAACGGCATGAACAAGCCAAATACTGCGTGTTCTACCGTTACAAGTGCGAAACTGCTATATTGTGATATTCTCGTTAAAGCGCATGCAAGCATCGTGAAACCTTAAAGAACAATGTCATTTAGCGAGATACAGCGTTCTGTACTGCAATAAGTTGGTGAAAATCTGTGAGGTTATGCAAATATCGTAATTGTGAACGAAACAGTGTAATAGAGCGTTTTTCAATACAAGTACGAATGTTAGGTTAGGTTAAGATATGAACCGTCGTAAAACCGCATTAAACAATGTCACTTAGTGAGATGCAGTGTTTTTCACCATTACAAGTTGGGAACTGCGATATCTAATGTGAAAGCGCTTGCAAACGTCGTTAGGTTAGGTTAGGTTAGGTTAGGTTACGTTAGGTTAGGTTTGGTTAGGTTAGGTTAGGTTAGGTTATGTTAGGTTAGGTTGGGTTAGGTTAGGTTAGGTTACGTTAGGTTAAGGTATGAACCGTCGTAAAACCGCAATAAACAATGTCACTTAGTGAGATGCAGTGTTTTTCACCTTTACAAGTTGGGAACTGCGATATTTAATGTGAAAGCGCTTGCAACCGTCGTTAGGTTAGGTTAGGTTAGGTTAGGTTAGGTTAGGTTAGGTTAGGTTTGGTTAGGTTAGGTTAGGTTAGGTTAGGTTCGATTAGGTTAGGTTGGGTTGAGTTGGGTTAGGTTAGGTTAGGTTAGGTTAGGTTGGGTTAGGTTAGGTTACGTTAGGTTAGGTTAGGTTAGGTTACATTAGGTTAGGTTAGGTTAGGTAAGGATAATTTGGTTAGGTTAGGTAAGGTTAGGTTAGGTTAGGTTAGGTTGGGTTGGGTGTTGTTGGGTTGGGTTGGGTTAGGTTGGGTTAGGTTAGGTTACGTTAGCTTAGGTTAGGTTAGGTTACGTTAGGTTATGTTAGGTTAGGTTAGGTTACGTTAGGTTAGGTTAGGTCAGGTAAGGTTAGGTTACGTTAGAATAGGTTAGGTTAGGTTACGTTAGGTTAGGTTAAGTTAGGTTAGGTTAGGTTTGGTTAGGTTAGGTTAGGTTAGCTCAGGTTAGGTTGGGTTGGGTTGGGTTAGGTTGGGTTAGGTTAGGTTAGGTTAGGTTGGGTTAGGTTAGTTTAGGTTAGGTTAGGTTAGGTTAGGTTGGGTTGGGTTGGGTTAGGTTAGGTTAGGTTAGGTTAGGTAAGGTTAGGTTAGGTTAGGTTAGGTTAGGTTAGGTTAAGGTATGAACCGTCGTAAAACCGCATTAAACAATGTCACTTAGTGAGATGCAGTGTTTTTCACCTTTACAAGTTGGGAACTGTGATATCTAATGTGAAAGCGCTTGAAACCGTCGTAATGTTGTAGAAAGCAATGTAAAGTAGCGAGTAAAACGTTTTCTAACGATAGAAGTGCGAAGGTCATGTTAGGTTGAGTTATGTTAGTTTAAGCTAGGTAGTGTCGTGAAACTACCAAAAACAACGTCATCTAACGAGATAGTGTTGTTTTATTGCGAGTACGAAACTGCGATAGGTGAAATGTTGTGAAAGCACACAAAACGGCATGAACAAGCCAAATACTGCGTGTTGTACCGTTACAAGTGCGAAACTGCTATGTTGTGATATTCTCGTTAAAGCGCATGCAAGCATCCTGAAACCTTAAAGAACGATGTCATTTAGCGAGATACAGCGTTCTGTACTGCAATAAGTTGGTGAAAAACTGTGAGGTTATGCAAATATCCTAATTGTGAACGAAACAGTGTAATAGAGCGTTTTTTAATACAAGTGCGAATGTTAGGTTAGGTTAAGATATGAACCGTCGTAAAACCGCATTAAACAATGTCACTTAGTGAGATGCAGTGTTTTTCACCATTACAAGTCGGGAACTGCGATATCTAATGTGAAAGCGCTTGCAAACGTCGTTAGGTTAGGTTAGGTTAGGTTAGGTTAGGTTACGTTAGGTTAGGTTAGGTTAGGTTAGGTTTGGTTAGGTTAGGTTAGGTTAGGTTAGGTTAGGGTATGTTAGGTAAGGTTTGGTTAGGTTAGGTTAGGTTAGGTTGGTTTAGGTAAGGTTAGGTTAGGTTAAGATATGAACCGCGCTGAAACCGCATTAAAGATGTCACTTAGTGAGATGCTGTGTTTTTCACCATTACAAGTCGGGAACTGCGATATCTAATGTGAAAGCGCATGAAACCGTCGTAATCTTGTAGAAAACATTGTAAAGTAGCGAATAAAACGTTTTCTAACGATAGAAGTGTGAAGGTTCGGTTAGTTTTAGCTAGGTAGCGTCGTGAAACCACCAAAAACGATGTCATCTAACGAGATAGTGTTGTTTTATTGCGAGTACGAAACTGCGATAGGTGAAATATTGGGAAAGCACGCAAAATGGCATGAACTAGCCAGAAACTGCGTCTTGTGCCGTTACAAGTGCGAAACTGCTATATTGTGATATTCTCGTTAAAGCGCATGCAAGCATCGTGAAACCTTAAAGAACAATGTCATTTAGCGAGATACAGCGTTCTGTACTGCAATAAGTTGGTGAAAAACTGTGAGGTTATGCAAATATCGTAATTGTGAACGAAACAGTGTAATAGAGCGTTTTTCAATACAAGTACGAATGTTAGGTTAGGTTAAAATATGAACCGTCGTAAAACCGCATTAAACAATGTCACTTAGTGAGATGCAGTGTTTTTCAACATTACAAGTTGGGAACTGCGATATCTAATGTGAAAGCGCTTGCAAACGGCGTTAGGTTAGGTTAGGTTAGGTTAGGTTAGGTTACGTTAGGTTAGGTTTGGTTAGGTTAGGTTAGGTTAGGTTATAATAGGTTAGGTTGGGTTAGGTTAGGTTAGGTTACGTTAGGTTAAGGTATGAACCGTCGTAAAACCGCAATAAACAATGTCACTTAGTGAGATGCAGTGTTTTTCACCTTTACAAGTTGGGAACTGCGATATCTAATGTGAAAGCGCTTGAAACCGTCGTAATGTTGTAGAAAGCAATGTAAAGTAGCGAGTAAAACGTTTTCTAACGATAGAAGTGCGAAGGTTATGTTAGGTTGAGTTATGTTAGTTTAAGCTAGGTAGCGTCGTGAAACCACCAAAAACGACGTCATCTAACGAGATAGTGTTGTTTTATTGCGAGTACGAAACTGCGATAGGTAAAATGTTGTGAAAGCACACAAAACGGCATGAACAAGCCAAATACTGCGTGTTGTACCGTTACAAGTGCGAAACTGCTATGTTGTGACATTCTCGGTAAAGCGCATGCAAGTATCGTGAAACCTTAAAGAACGATGTCATTTAGCGAGATACAGCGTTCTGTACTGTAATAAGTTGGTGAGAAACTGTGAGGTCAAGCAAATATCGTAATTGTGAACGAAACAGTGTAATTGAGCGTCTTTAGATACAAGTGCGAATGTTAGGTTAGGTTGACATATCAACCGTCGTAAAACCGCATTAAACAATGTCACTTAGTGAGATGTAGTGTTTTTCAACATTACAAGTCGGGAACTACGATATCTAATGTGAAAGCGCATGAAACCGTCGTAATCTTGTAGAAAACATTGTAAAGTGGCGAGTAAAACGTTTTCTAACGATAGAAGTGCGAAGGTTAGGTTAGGTTAGTTTAAGCTAGGTAGCGTCGTGAAACTACCAAAAACGACGTCATCTAACGAGATAGTGTTGTTTTATAGCGAGTATTAAACTGCGATAGGTGAAATGTTGTGAAAGCACACAAAACGGCATGAACAAGCCAAATACTGCGTGTTCTACCGTTACAAGTGCGAAACTGCTATATTGTATTGTGATATTCTCGTTAAAGCGCATGCAAGCATCGTGAAACCTTAAAGAACAATGTCATTTAGCGAGATACAGCGTTCTGTACTGCAATAAGTTGGTGAAAAACTGTGAGGTTATGCAAATATCGTAATTGTGAACAAAACAGTGTAATAGAGCGTTTTTAGATACAAGTGCGAATGTTAGGTTAGGTTAAGATATGAACCGTCGTAAAACCGCATTAAACAATGTCAATTACTGAGATGCAGTGTTTTTCACCATTAAAAGTGGGGAACTGCGATATTTAATGTGAAAGCGCTTGCAACCGTCGTTAGGTTAGGCTAGGTTAGGTTAGGTTAGGTTAGGTTAGGTTAGGTTAGGTTTGGTTAGGTTAGGTTAGGTTAGGTTAGATTAGGTTAGGTTGGGTTGAGTTGGGTTAGGTTAGGTTAGGTTAGGTTGGGTTAGGTTAGGTTAGGTTACGTTAGGTTAGGTTAGGTTACGTTAGGTTAGGTTAGGTTAGGTTACGTTAGGTTATGTTAGGTTAGGTTAGGTTACGTTAGGTTAGGTTAGGTCAGGCAAGGTTAGGTTACGTTAGAATAGGTTAGGTTAGGTTACGTTAGGTTAGGTTAAGTTAGGTTAGGTTAGGTTTGGTTAGGTTAGGTTAGGTTAGCTTAGGTTAGGTTAGGTTGGGTTGGGTTAGGTTGGGTTGGGTTGGGTTAGGTTAGGTTAGGTTAGGTAAGGTTAGGTTAGGTTAGGTTAGGTTAAGGTATGAACCGTCGTAAAACCGCATTAAACAATGTCACTTAGTGAGATGCAGTGTTTTTCACCTTTACAAGTTGGGAACTGTGATATCTAATGTGAAAGCGCTTGAAACCGTCGTAATGTGGTAGAAAGCAATGTAAAGTAGCGAGTAAAACGTTTTCTAACGATAGAAGTGCGAAGGTCATGTTAGGTTGAGTTATGTTAGTTTAAGCTAGGTAGCGTCGTGAAACTACCAAAAACAACGTCATCTAACGAGATAGTGTTGTTTTATTGCGAGTACGAAACTGCGATAGGTGAAATGTTGTGAAAGCACACAAAACGGCATGAACAAGCCAAATACTGCGTGTTGTACCGTTACAAGTGCGAAACTGCTATGTTGTGATATTCTCGTTAAAGCGCATGCAAGCATCGTCAAACCTTAAAGAACGATGTCATTTAGCGAGATACAGCGTTCTGTACTGCAATAAGTTGGTGAAAAACTGTGAGGTTATGCAAATATCCTAATTGTGAACGAAACAGTGTAATAGAGCGTTTTTAATACAAGTGCGAATGTTAGGTTAGGTTAAGATATGAACCGTCGTAAAACCGCATTAAACAATGTCACTTAGTGAGATGCAGTGTTTTTCACCATTACAAGTCGGGAACTGCGATATCTAATGTGAAAGCGCTTGCAAACGTCGTTAGGTTAGGTTAGGTTAGGTTAGGTTAGGTTAGGTTAGGTTACGTTATGTTAGGTTAGGTTAGGTTTGGTTAGGTTAGGTTAGGTTAGGTTAGGTTAGGGTATGTTAGGTAAGGTTTGGTTAGGTTAGGTTAGGTCAGGTTGGTTTAGGTAAGGTTAGGTTAGGTTAAGATATGAACCGCGCTAAAACCGCATTAAACAATGTCACTTAGTGAGATGCTGTGTTTTTCACCATTACAAGTCGGGAACTGCGATATCTAATGTGAAAGCGCATGAAACCGTCGTAATCTTGTAGAAAACATTGTAAAGTAGCGAATAAAACGTTTTCGAACGATAGAAGTGCGAAGGTTCGGTTAGTTTGAGCTAGGTAGCGTCGTGAAACCACCAAAAACGATGTCATCTAACGAGATAGTGTTGTTTTATTGCGAGTACGAAACTGCGATAGGTGAAATATTGGGAAAGCACACAAAATGGCATGAACTAGCCAGATACTGCGTCTTGTGCCGTTACAAGTGCGAAACTGCTTTATTGTGATATTCTCGTTAAAGCGCATGCAAGTATCGTGAAACCTTAAAGAACGATGTCATTTAGCGAGATACAGCGTTCTGTACTGTAATAAGTTGGTGAGAAACTGTGAGGTCAAGCAAATATCGTAATTGTGAACGAAACAGTGTAATTCAGCGTATTTAGATACAAGTGCGAATGTTAGGTTAGGTTGAGATATCAACCGTCGTAAAACCGCATTAAACAATGTCACTTAGTGAGATGTAGTGTTTTTTAACATTACAAGTCGGGAACTACGATATGTAATGTGGAAGCGCATGAAACCGTCGTAATCTTGTAGAAAACATTGTAAAGTTGCGAGTAAAACGTTTTCTAACGATAGAAGTGCGAAGGTTAGCTTGAGTTATGTTAGTTTAAGCTATGTAGCGTCGTGAAACTACCAAAAACGACGTCATCTAACGAGATAGTGTTGTTTTATTGCGAGTATTAAACTGCGATAGGTGAAATGTTGTGAATGCACACAAAACGGCATGAACAAGCCAAATACTGCGTGTTCTACCGTTACAAGTGCGAAACTGCTATATTGTGATATTCTCGTTAAAGCGCATGCAAGCATCGTGAAACCTTAAAGAACAATGTCATTTAGCGAGATACAGCGTTCTGTACTGCAATAAGTTGGTGAAAATCTGTGAGGTTATGCAAATATCGTAATTGTGAACGAAACAGTGTAATAGAGCGTTTTTCAATACAAGTACGAATGTTAGGTTAGGTTAAGATATGAACCGTCGTAAAACCGCATTAAACAATGTCACTTAGTGAGATGCAGTGTTTTTCACCATTACAAGTTGGGAACTGCGATATCTAATGTGAAAGCGCTTGCAAACGTCGTTAGGTTAGGTTAGGTTAGGTTAGGTTACGTTAGGTTAGGTTTGGTTAGGTTAGGTTAGGTTAGGTTATGTTAGGTTAGGTTGGGTTAGGTTAGGTTAGGTTACGTTAGGTTAAGGTATGAACCGTCGTAAAACCGCAATAAACAATGTCACTTAGTGAGATGCAGTGTTTTTCACCTTTACAAGTTGGGAACTGCGATATTTAATGTGAAAGCGCTTGCAACCGTCGTTAGGTTAGGTTAGGTTAGGTTAGGTTAGGTTAGGTTAGGTTAGGTTTGGTTAGGTTAGGTTAGGTTAGGTTAGGTTCGATTAGGTTAGGTTGGGTTGAGTTGGGTTAGGTTAGGTTAGGTTAGGTTAGGTTGGGTTAGGTTAGGTTACGTTAGGTTAGGTTAGGTTAGGTTACATTAGGTTAGGTTAGGTTAGGTAAGGATAATTTGGTTAGGTTAGGTAAGGTTAGGTTAGGTTAGGTTAGGTTGGGTTGGGTGTTGTTGGGTTGGGTTGGGTTAGGTTGGGTTAGGTTAGGTTACGTTAGCTTAGGTTAGGTTAGGTTACGTTAGGTTATGTTAGGTTAGGTTAGGTTACGTTAGGTTAGGTTAGGTCAGGTAAGGTTAGGTTACGTTAGAATAGGTTAGGTTAGGTTACGTTAGGTTAGGTTAAGTTAGGTTAGGTTAGGTTTGGTTAGGTTAGGTTAGGTTAGCTCAGGTTAGGTTGGGTTGGGTTGGGTTAGGTTGGGTTAGGTTAGGTTAGGTTAGGTTGGGTTAGGTTAGTTTAGGTTAGGTTAGGTTAGGTTAGGTTGGGTTGGGTTGGGTTAGGTTAGGTTAGGTTAGGTTAGGTAAGGTTAGGTTAGGTTAGGTTAGGTTAGGTTAAGGTATGAACCGTCGTAAAACCGCATTAAACAATGTCACTTAGTGAGATGCAGTGTTTTTCACCTTTACAAGTTGGGAACTGTGATATCTAATGTGAAAGCGCTTGAAACCGTCGTAATGTTGTAGAAAGCAATGTAAAGTAGCGAGTAAAACGTTTTCTAACGATAGAAGTGCGAAGGTCATGTTAGGTTGAGTTATGTTAGTTTAAGCTAGGTAGTGTCGTGAAACTACCAAAAACAACGTCATCTAACGAGATAGTGTTGTTTTATTGCGAGTACGAAACTGCGATAGGTGAAATGTTGTGAAAGCACACAAAACGGCATGAACAAGCCAAATACTGCGTGTTGTACCGTTACAAGTGCGAAACTGCTATGTTGTGATATTCTCGTTAAAGCGCATGCAAGCATCCTGAAACCTTAAAGAACGATGTCATTTAGCGAGATACAGCGTTCTGTACTGCAATAAGTTGGTGAAAAACTGTGAGGTTATGCAAATATCCTAATTGTGAACGAAACAGTGTAATAGAGCGTTTTTTAATACAAGTGCGAATGTTAGGTTAGGTTAAGATATGAACCGTCGTAAAACCGCATTAAACAATGTCACTTAGTGAGATGCAGTGTTTTTCACCATTACAAGTCGGGAACTGCGATATCTAATGTGAAAGCGCTTGCAAACGTCGTTAGGTTAGGTTAGGTTAGGTTAGGTTAGGTTACGTTAGGTTAGGTTAGGTTAGGTTAGGTTTGGTTAGGTTAGGTTAGGTTAGGTTAGGTTAGGGTATGTTAGGTAAGGTTTGGTTAGGTTAGGTTAGGTTAGGTTGGTTTAGGTAAGGTTAGGTTAGGTTAAGATATGAACCGCGCTGAAACCGCATTAAAGATGTCACTTAGTGAGATGCTGTGTTTTTCACCATTACAAGTCGGGAACTGCGATATCTAATGTGAAAGCGCATGAAACCGTCGTAATCTTGTAGAAAACATTGTAAAGTAGCGAATAAAACGTTTTCTAACGATAGAAGTGTGAAGGTTCGGTTAGTTTTAGCTAGGTAGCGTCGTGAAACCACCAAAAACGATGTCATCTAACGAGATAGTGTTGTTTTATTGCGAGTACGAAACTGCGATAGGTGAAATATTGGGAAAGCACGCAAAATGGCATGAACTAGCCAGAAACTGCGTCTTGTGCCGTTACAAGTGCGAAACTGCTATATTGTGATATTCTCGTTAAAGCGCATGCAAGCATCGTGAAACCTTAAAGAACAATGTCATTTAGCGAGATACAGCGTTCTGTACTGCAATAAGTTGGTGAAAAACTGTGAGGTTATGCAAATATCGTAATTGTGAACGAAACAGTGTAATAGAGCGTTTTTCAATACAAGTACGAATGTTAGGTTAGGTTAAAATATGAACCGTCGTAAAACCGCATTAAACAATGTCACTTAGTGAGATGCAGTGTTTTTCAACATTACAAGTTGGGAACTGCGATATCTAATGTGAAAGCGCTTGAAACCGTCGTAATGTTGTAGAAAGCAATGTAAAGTAGCGAGTAAAACGTTTTCTAACGATAGAAGTGCGAAGGTTATGTTAGGTTGAGTTATGTTAGTTTAAGCTAGGTAGCGTCGTGAAACCACCAAAAACGACGTCATCTAACGAGATAGTGTTGTTTTATTGCGAGTACGAAACTGCGATAGGTAAAATGTTGTGAAAGCACACAAAACGGCATGAACAAGCCAAATACTGCGTGTTGTACCGTTACAAGTGCGAAACTGCTATGTTGTGACATTCTCGGTAAAGCGCATGCAAGTATCGTGAAACCTTAAAGAACGATGTCATTTAGCGAGATACAGCGTTCTGTACTGTAATAAGTTGGTGAGAAACTGTGAGGTCAAGCAAATATCGTAATTGTGAACGAAACAGTGTAATTGAGCGTCTTTAGATACAAGTGCGAATGTTAGGTTAGGTTGACATATCAACCGTCGTAAAACCGCATTAAACAATGTCACTTAGTGAGATGTAGTGTTTTTCAACATTACAAGTCGGGAACTACGATATCTAATGTGAAAGCGCATGAAACCGTCGTAATCTTGTAGAAAACATTGTAAAGTGGCGAGTAAAACGTTTTCTAACGATAGAAGTGCGAAGGTTAGGTTAGGTTAGGTTAGTTTAAGCTAGGTAGCGTCGTGAAACTACCAAAAAACGACGTCATCTAACGAGATAGTGTTGTTTTATAGCGAGTATTAAACTGCGATAGGTGAAATGTTGTGAAAGCACACAAAACGGCATGAACAAGCCAAATACTGCGTGTTCTACCGTTACAAGTGCGAAACTGCTATATTGTATTGTGATATTCTCGTTAAAGCGCATGCAAGCATCGTGAAACCTTAAAGAACAATGTCATTTAGCGAGATACAGCGTTCTGTACTGCAATAAGTTGGTGAAAAACTGTGAGGTTATGCAAATATCGTAATTGTGAACAAAACAGTGTAATAGAGCGTTTTTAGATACAAGTGCGAATGTTAGGTTAGGTTAAGATATGAACCGTCGTAAAACCGCATTAAACAATGTCAATTACTGAGATGCAGTGTTTTTCACCATTAAAAGTGGGGAACTGCGATATTTAATGTGAAAGCGCTTGCAACCGTCGTTAGGTTAGGCTAGGTTAGGTTAGGTTAGGTTAGGTTAGGTTAGGTTAGGTTTGGTTAGGTTAGGTTAGGTTAGGTTAGATTAGGTTAGGTTGGGTTGAGTTGGGTTAGGTTAGGTTAGGTTAGGTTGGGTTAGGTTAGGTTAGGTTACGTTAGGTTAGGTTAGGTTACGTTAGGTTAGGTTAGGTTAGGTTACGTTAGGTTATGTTAGGTTAGGTTAGGTTACGTTAGGTTAGGTTAGGTCAGGCAAGGTTAGGTTACGTTAGAATAGGTTAGGTTAGGTTACGTTAGGTTAGGTTAAGTTAGGTTAGGTTAGGTTTGGTTAGGTTAGGTTAGGTTAGCTTAGGTTAGGTTAGGTTGGGTTGGGTTAGGTTGGGTTGGGTTGGGTTAGGTTAGGTTAGGTTAGGTAAGGTTAGGTTAGGTTAGGTTAGGTTAAGGTATGAACCGTCGTAAAACCGCATTAAACAATGTCACTTAGTGAGATGCAGTGTTTTTCACCTTTACAAGTTGGGAACTGTGATATCTAATGTGAAAGCGCTTGAAACCGTCGTAATGTGGTAGAAAGCAATGTAAAGTAGCGAGTAAAACGTTTTCTAACGATAGAAGTGCGAAGGTCATGTTAGGTTGAGTTATGTTAGTTTAAGCTAGGTAGCGTCGTGAAACTACCAAAAACAACGTCATCTAACGAGATAGTGTTGTTTTATTGCGAGTACGAAACTGCGATAGGTGAAATGTTGTGAAAGCACACAAAACGGCATGAACAAGCCAAATACTGCGTGTTGTACCGTTACAAGTGCGAAACTGCTATGTTGTGATATTCTCGTTAAAGCGCATGCAAGCATCGTCAAACCTTAAAGAACGATGTCATTTAGCGAGATACAGCGTTCTGTACTGCAATAAGTTGGTGAAAAACTGTGAGGTTATGCAAATATCCTAATTGTGAACGAAACAGTGTAATAGAGCGTTTTTTAATACAAGTGCGAATGTTAGGTTAGGTTAAGATATGAACCGTCGTAAAACCGCATTAAACAATGTCACTTAGTGAGATGCAGTGTTTTTCACCATTACAAGTCGGGAACTGCGATATCTAATGTGAAAGCGCTTGCAAACGTCGTTAGGTTAGGTTAGGTTAGGTTAGGTTAGGTTAGGTTACGTTATGTTAGGTTAGGTTAGGTTTGGTTAGGTTAGGTTAGGTTAGGTTAGGTTAGGGTATGTTAGGTAAGGTTTGGTTAGGTTAGGTTAGGTTAGGTTGGTTTAGGTAAGGTTAGGTTAGGTTAAGATATGAACCGCGCTAAAACCGCATTAAACAATGTCACTTAGTGAGATGCTGTGTTTTTCACCATTACAAGTCGGGAACTGCGATATCTAATGTGAAAGCGCATGAAACCGTCGTAATCTTGTAGAAAACATTGTAAAGTAGCGAATAAAACGTTTTCTAACGATAGAAGTGCGAAGGTTCGGTTAGTTTGAGCTAGGTAGCGTCGTGAAACCACCAAAAACGATGTCATCTAACGAGATAGTGTTGTTTTATTGCGAGTACGAAACTGCGATAGGTGAAATATTGGGAAAGCACACAAAATGGCATGAACTAGCCAGATACTGCGTCTTGTGCCGTTACAAGTGCGAAACTGCTTTATTGTGATATTCTCGTTAAAGCGCATGCAAGTATCGTGAAACCTTAAAGAACGATGTCATTTAGCGAGATACAGCGTTCTGTACTGTAATAAGTTGGTGAGAAACTGTGAGGTCAAGCAAATATCGTAATTGTGAACGAAACAGTGTAATTCAGCGTATTTAGATACAAGTGCGAATGTTAGGTTAGGTTGAGATATCAACCGTCGTAAAACCGCATTAAACAATGTTACTTAGTGAGATGTAGTGTTTTTCAACATTACAAGTCGGGAACTACGATATCTAATGTGAAAGCGCATGAAACCGTCGAAATCTTGTAGAAAACATTGTAAAGTTGCGAGTAAAACGTTTTCTAACGATAGAAGTGCGAAGGTTAGCTTGAGTTACGTTAGTTTAAGCTATGTAGCGTCGTGAAACTACCAAAAACGACGTCATCTAACGAGATAGTGTTGTTTTATTGCGAGTATTAAACTGCGATAGGTGAAATGTTGTGAATGCACACAAAACGGCATGAACAAGCCAAATACTGCGTGTTCTACCGTTACAAGTGCGAAACTGCTATATTGTGATATTCTCGTTAAAGCGCATGCAAGCATCGTGAAACCTTAAAGAACAATGTCATTTAGCGAGATACAGCGTTCTGTACTGCAATAAGTTGGTGAAAAACTGTGAGGTTATGCAAATATCGTAATTGTGAACGAAACAGTGTAATAGAGCGTTTTTCAATACAAGTACGAATGTTAGGTTAGGTTAAGATATGAACCGTCGTAAAAGCGCATTAAACAATGTCACTTAGATGCAGTGTTTTTCACCATTACAAGTTGGGAACTGCGATATCTAATGTGAAAGCGCTTGCAAACGTCGTTAGGTTAGGTTAGGTTAGGTTAGGTTAGGTTAGGTTACGTTAGGTTAGGTTTGGTTAGGTTAGGTTAGGTTAGGTTATGTTAGGTTAGGTTGGGTTAGGTTAGGTTAGGTTACGTTAGGTTAAGGTATGAACCGTCGTAAAACCGCAATAAACAATGTCAGTGAGATGCAGTGTTTTTCACCTTTACAAGTTGGGAACTGCGATATCTAATGTGAAAGCGCTTGAAACCGTCGTAATGTTGTAGAAAGCAATGTAAAGTAGCGAGTAAAACGTTTTCTAACGATAGAAGTGCGAAGGTTATGTTAGGTTGAGTTATGTTAGTTTAAGCTAGGTAGCGTCGTGAAACCACCAAAAACGACGTCATCTAACGAGATAGTGTTGTTTTATTGCGAGTACGAAACTGCGATAGGTAAAATGTTGTGAAAGCACACAAAACGGCATGAACAAGCCAAATACTGCGTGTTGTACCGTTACAAGTGCGAAACTGCTATGTTGTGACATTCTCGGTAAAGCGCATGCAAGTATCGTGAAACCTTAAAGAACGATGTCATTTAGCGAGATACAGCGTTGTGTACTGTAATAAGTTGGTGAGAAACTGTGAGGTCAAGCAAATATCGTAATGTTGTACGAAACAGTGTAATTGAGCGTCTTTAGATACAAGTGCGAATGTTAGGTTAGGTTGACATATCAACCGTCGTAAAACCGCATTAAACAATGTCACTTTGTGAGATGCAGTGTTTTTCACCATTACAAGTCGGGAACTGCGATATCTAATGTGAAAGCGCTTGCAAACGTCGTTAGGTTAGGTTAGGTTACGTTAGGTTAGGTTAGGTTAGGTTTGGTTAGGTTAGGTTAGGTTAGGTTAGGGTATGTTAGGTAAGGTTTGGTTAGGTTAGGTTAGGTTAGGTTGGTTTAGGTAAGGTTAGGTTAGGTTAAGATATGAACCGCGCTAAAACCGCATTAAACAATGTCACTTAGTGAGATGCTGTGTTTTTCACCATTACAAGTCGGGAACTGCGATATCTAATGTGAAAGCGCATGAAACCGTCGTAATCTTGTAGAAAACATTGTAAAGTAGCGAATAAAACGTTTTCTAACGATAGAAGTGCGAAGGTTCGGTTAGTTTGAGCTAGGTAGCGTCGTGAAACCACCAAAAACGATGTCATCTAACGAGATAGTGTTGTTTTATTGCGAGTACGAAACTGCGATAGGTGAAATATTGGGAAAGCACACAAAATGGCATGAACTAGCCAGATACTGCGTCTTGTGCCGTTACAAGTGCGAAACTGCTTTATTGTGATATTCTCGTTAAAGCGCATGCAAGTATCGTGAAACCTTAAAGAACGATGTCATTTAGCGAGATACAGCGTTCTGTACTGTAATAAGTTGGTGAGAAACTGTGAGGTCAAGCAAATATCGTAATTGTGAACGAAACAGTGTAATTCAGCGTATTTAGATACAAGTGCGAATGTTAGGTTAGGTTAAGATATGAACCGTCGTAAAACCGCATTAAACAATGTCACTTAGTGAGATGCAGTGTTTTTCACCATTACAAGTCGGGAACTGCGATATCTAATGTGAAAGCGCTTGCAAACGTCGTTAGGTTAGGTTAGGTTAGGTTAGGTTAGGTTAGGTTAGGTTACGTTAGGTTAGGTTAGGTTAGGTTAGGTTTGGTTAGGTTAGGTTAGGTTAGGTTAGGTTAGGGTATGTTAGGTAAGGTTTGGTTAAGTTAGGTTAGGTTAGGTTGGTTTAGGTAAGGTTAGGTTAGGTTAAGATATGAACCGCGCTGAAACCGCATTAAACATGTCACTTAGTGAGATGCTGTGTTTTTCACCATTACAAGTCGGGAACTGCGATATCTAATGTGAAAGCGCATGAAACCGTCGTAATCTTGTAGAAAACATTGTAAAGTAGCGAATAAAACGTTTTCTAACGATAGAAGTGCGAAGGTTCGGTTAGTTTTAGCTAGGTAGCGTCGTGAAACCACCAAAAACGATGTCATCTAACGAGATAGTGTTGTTTTATTGCGAGTACGAAACTGCGATAGGTGAAATATTGGGAAAGCACGCAAAATGGCATGAACTAGCCAGAAACTGCGTCTTGTGCCGTTACAAGTGCGAAACTGCTATATTGTGATATTCTCGTTAAAGCGCATGCAAGCATCGTGAAACCTTAAAGAACAATGTCATTTAGCGAGATACAGCGTTCTGTACTGCAATAAGTTGGTGAAAAACTGTGAGGTTATGCAAATATCGTAATTGTGAACGAAACAGTGTAATAGAGCGTTTTTCAATACAAGTACGAATGTTAGGTTAGGTTAAGATATGAACCGTCGTAAAACCGCATTAAACAATGTCACTTAGTGAGATGCAGTGTTTTTCAACATTACAAGTTGGGAACTGCGATATCTAATGTGAAAGCGCTTGCAAACGTCGTTAGGTTAGGTTAGGTTAGGTTAGGTTAGGTTACGTTAGGTTAGGTTTGGTTAGGTTAGGTTAGGTTAGGTTATAATAGGTTAGGTTGGGTTAGGTTAGGTTAGGTTACGTTAGGTTAAGGTATGAACCGTCGTAAAACCGCAATAAACAATGTCACTTAGTGAGATGCAGTGTTTTTCACCTTTACAAGTTGGGAACTGCGATATCTAATGTGAAAGCGCTTGAAACCGTCGTAATGTTGTAGAAAGCAATGTAAAGTAGCGAGTAAAACGTTTTCTAACGATAGAAGTGCGAAGGTTATGTTAGGTTGAGTTATGTTAGTTTAAGCTAGGTAGCGTCGCGAAACCACCAAAAACGACGTCATCTAACGAGATAGTGTTGTTTTATTGCGAGTACGAAACTGCGATAGGTAAAATGTTGTGAAAGCACACAAAACGGCATGAACAAGCCAAATACTGCGTGTTGTACCGTTACAAGTGCGAAACTGCTATGTTGTGACATTCTCGGTAAAGCGCATGCAAGTATCGTGAAACCTTAAAGAACGATGTCATTTAGCGAGATACAGCGTTCTGTACTGTAATAAGTTGGTGAGAAACTGTGAGGTCAAGCAAATATCGTAATTGTGAACGAAACAGTGTAATTGAGCGTCTTTAGATACAAGTGCGAATGTTAGGTTAGGTTGAGATATCAACCGTCGTAAAACTGCATTAAACAATGTCACTTAGTGAGATGTAGTGTTTTTCAACATTACAAGTCGGGAACTACGATATCTAATGTGAAAGCGCATGAAACCGTCGTAATCTTGTAGAAAACATTGTAAAGTGGCGAGTAAAACGTTTTCTAACGATAGAAGTGCGAAGGTTAGGTTAGGTTAGGTTAGTTTAAGCTAGGTAGCGTCGTGAAACTACCAAAAACGACGTCATCTAACGAGATAGTGTTGTTTTATAGCGAGTATTAAACTGCGATAGGTGAAATGTTGTGAAAGCACACAAAACGGCATGAACAAGCCAAATACTGCGTGTTCTACCGTTACAAGTGCGAAACTGCTATATTGTATTGTGATATTCTCGTTAAAGCGCATGCAAGCATCGTGAAACCTTAAAGAACAATGTCATTTAGCGAGATACAGCGTTCTGTACTGCAATAAGTTGGTGAAAAACTGTGAGGTTATGCAAATATCGTAATTGTGAACAAAACAGTGTAATAGAGCGTTTTTAGATACAAGTGCGAATGTTAGGTTAGGTTAAGATATGAACCGTCGTAAAACCGCATTAAACAATGTCAATTACTGAGATGCAGTGTTTTTCACCATTAAAAGTGGGGAACTGCGATATTTAATGTGAAAGCGCTTGCAACCGTCGTTAGGTTAGGCTAGGTTAGGTTAGGTTAGGTTAGGTTAGGTTAGGTTAGGTTTGGTTAGGTTAGGTTAGGTTAGGTTAGATTAGGTTAGGTTGGGTTGAGTTGGGTTAGGTTAGGTTAGGTTAGGTTGGGTTAGGTTAGGTTAGGTTACGTTAGGTTAGGTTAGGTTACGTTAGGTTAGGTTAGGTTAGGTTACGTTAGGTTATGTTAGGTTAGGTTAGGTTACGTTAGGTTAGGTTAGGTCAGGCAAGGTTAGGTTACGTTAGAATAGGTTAGGTTAGGTTACGTTAGGTTAGGTTAAGTTAGGTTAGGTTAGGTTTGGTTAGGTTAGGTTAGGTTAGCTTAGGTTAGGTTAGGTTGGGTTGGGTTAGGTTGGGTTGGGTTGGGTTAGGTTAGGTTAGGTTAGGTAAGGTTAGGTTAGGTTAGGTTAGGTTAAGGTATGAACCGTCGTAAAACCGCATTAAACAATGTCACTTAGTGAGATGCAGTGTTTTTCACCTTTACAAGTTGGGAACTGTGATATCTAATGTGAAAGCGCTTGAAACCGTCGTAATGTGGTAGAAAGCAATGTAAAGTAGCGAGTAAAACGTTTTCTAACGATAGAAGTGCGAAGGTCATGTTAGGTTGAGTTATGTTAGTTTAAGCTAGGTAGCGTCGTGAAACTACCAAAAACAACGTCATCTAACGAGATAGTGTTGTTTTATTGCGAGTACGAAACTGCGATAGGTGAAATGTTGTGAAAGCACACAAAACGGCATGAACAAGCCAAATACTGCGTGTTGTACCGTTACAAGTGCGAAACTGCTATGTTGTGATATTCTCGTTAAAGCGCATGCAAGCATCGTCAAACCTTAAAGAACGATGTCATTTAGCGAGATACAGCGTTCTGTACTGCAATAAGTTGGTGAAAAACTGTGAGGTTATGCAAATATCCTAATTGTGAACGAAACAGTGTAATAGAGCGTTTTTTAATACAAGTGCGAATGTTAGGTTAGGTTAAGATATGAACCGTCGTAAAACCGCATTAAACAATGTCACTTAGTGAGATGCAGTGTTTTTCACCATTACAAGTCGGGAACTGCGATATCTAATGTGAAAGCGCTTGCAAACGTCGTTAGGTTAGGTTAGGTTAGGTTAGGTTAGGTTAGGTTACGTTATGTTAGGTTAGGTTAGGTTTGGTTAGGTTAGGTTAGGTTAGGTTAGGTTAGGGTATGTTAGGTAAGGTTTGGTTAGGTTAGGTTAGGTTAGGTTGGTTTAGGTAAGGTTAGGTTAGGTTAAGATATGAACCGCGCTAAAACCGCATTAAACAATGTCACTTAGTGAGATGCTGTGTTTTTCACCATTACAAGTCGGGAACTGCGATATCTAATGTGAAAGCGCATGAAACCGTCGTAATCTTGTAGAAAACATTGTAAAGTAGCGAATAAAACGTTTTCTAACGATAGAAGTGCGAAGGTTCGGTTAGTTTGAGCTAGGTAGCGTCGTGAAACCACCAAAAACGATGTCATCTAACGAGATAGTGTTGTTTTATTGCGAGTACGAAACTGCGATAGGTGAAATATTGGGAAAGCACACAAAATGGCATGAACTAGCCAGATACTGCGTCTTGTGCCGTTACAAGTGCGAAACTGCTTTATTGTGATATTCTCGTTAAAGCGCATGCAAGTATCGTGAAACCTTAAAGAACGATGTCATTTAGCGAGATACAGCGTTCTGTACTGTAATAAGTTGGTGAGAAACTGTGAGGTCAAGCAAATATCGTAATTGTGAACGAAACAGTGTAATTCAGCGTATTTAGATACAAGTGCGAATGTTAGGTTAGGTTGAGATATCAACCGTCGTAAAACCGCATTAAACAATGTCACTTAGTGAGATGTAGTGTTTTTCAACATTACAAGTCGGGAACTACGATATCTAATGTGAAAGCGCATGAAACCGTCGTAATCTTGTAGAAAACATTGTAAAGTTGCGAGTAAAACGTTTTCTAACGATAGAAGTGCGAAGGTTAGCTTGAGTTACGTTAGTTTAAGCTATGTAGCGTCGTGAAACTACCAAAAACGACGTCATCTAACGAGATAGTGTTGTTTTATTGCGAGTATTAAACTGCGATAGGTGAAATGTTGTGAATGCACACAAAACGGCATGAACAAGCCAAATACTGCGTGTTCTACCGTTACAAGTGCGAAACTGCTATATTGTGATATTCTCGTTAAAGCGCATGCAAGCATCGTGAAACCTTAAAGAACAATGTCATTTAGCGAGATACAGCGTTCTGTACTGCAATAAGTTGGTGAAAAACTGTGAGGTTATGCAAATATCGTAATTGTGAACGAAACAGTGTAATAGAGCGTTTTTCAATACAAGTACGAATGTTAGGTTAGGTTAAGATATGAACCGTCGTAAAACCGCATTAAACAATGTCACTTAGATGCAGTGTTTTTCACCATTACAAGTTGGGAACTGCGATATCTAATGTGAAAGCGCTTGCAAACGTCGTTAGGTTAGGTTAGGTTAGGTTAGGTTAGGTTAGGTTACGTTAGGTTAGGTTTGGTTAGGTTAGGTTAGGTTAGGTTATGTTAGGTTAGGTTGGGTTAGGTTAGGTTAGGTTACGTTAGGTTAAGGTATGAACCGTCGTAAAACCGCAATAAACAATGTCACTTAGTGAGATGCAGTGTTTTTCACCTTTACAAGTTGGGAACTGCGATATCTAATGTGAAAGCGCTTGAAACCGTCGTAATGTTGTAGAAAGCAATGTAAAGTAGCGAGTAAAACGTTTTCTAACGATAGAAGTGCGAAGGTTATGTTAGGTTGAGTTATGTTAGTTTAAGCTAGGTAGCGTCGTGAAACCACCAAAAACGACGTCATCTAACGAGATAGTGTTGTTTTATTGCGAGTACGAAACTGCGATAGGTAAAATGTTGTGAAAGCACACAAAACGGCATGAACAAGCCAAATACTGCGTGTTGTACCGTTACAAGTGCGAAACTGCTATGTTGTGACATTCTCGGTAAAGCGCATGCAAGTATCGTGAAACCTTAAAGAACGATGTCATTTAGCGAGATACAGCGTTGTGTACTGTAATAAGTTGGTGAGAAACTGTGAGGTCAAGCAAATATCGTAATGTTGAACGAAACAGTGTAATTGAGCGTCTTTAGATACAAGTGCGAATGTTAGGTTAGGTTGACATATCAACCGTCGTAAAACCGCATTAAACAATGTCACTTTGTGAGATGCAGTGTTTTTCACCATTACAAGTCGGGAACTGCGATATCTAATGTGAAAGCGCTTGCAAACGTCGTTAGGTTAGGTTAGGTTACGTTAGGTTAGGTTAGGTTAGGTTTGGTTAGGTTAGGTTAGGTTAGGTTAGGGTATGTTAGGTAAGGTTTGGTTAGGTTAGGTTAGGTTAGGTTGGTTTAGGTAAGGTTAGGTTAGGTTAAGATATGAACCGCGCTAAAACCGCATTAAACAATGTCACTTAGTGAGATGCTGTGTTTTTCACCATTACAAGTCGGGAACTGCGATATCTAATGTGAAAGCGCATGAAACCGTCGTAATCTTGTAGAAAACATTGTAAAGTAGCGAATAAAACGTTTTCTAACGATAGAAGTGCGAAGGTTCGGTTAGTTTGAGCTAGGTAGCGTCGTGAAACCACCAAAAACGATGTCATCTAACGAGATAGTGTTGTTTTATTGCGAGTACGAAACTGCGATAGGTGAAATATTGGGAAAGCACACAAAATGGCATGAACTAGCCAGATACTGCGTCTTGTGCCGTTACAAGTGCGAAACTGCTTTATTGTGATATTCTCGTTAAAGCGCATGCAAGTATCGTGAAACCTTAAAGAACGATGTCATTTAGCGAGATACAGCGTTCTGTACTGTAATAAGTTGGTGAGAAACTGTGAGGTCAAGCAAATATCGTAATTGTGAACGAAACAGTGTAATTCAGCGTATTTAGATACAAGTGCGAATGTTAGGTTAGGTTGAGATATCAACCGTCGTAAAACCGCATTAAACAATGTCACTTAGTGAGATGTAGTGTTTTTCAACATTACAAGTCGGGAACTACGATATCTAATGTGAAAGCGCATGAAACCGTCGTAATCTTGTCGAAAACATTGTAAAGTTGCGAGTAAAACGTTTTCTAACGATAGAAGTGCGAAGGTTAGCTTGAGTTATGTTAGTTTAAGCTATGTAGCGTCGTGAAACTACCAAAAACGACGTCATCTAACGAGATAGTGTTGTTTTATTGCGAGTATTAAACTGCGATAGGTGAAATGTTGTGAATGCACACAAAACGGCATGAACAAGCCAAATACTGCGTGTTTTACCGTTACAAGTGCGAAACTGCTATATTGTGATATTCTCGTTAAAGCGCATGCAAGCATCGTGAAACCTTAAAGAACAATGTCATTTAGCGAGATACAGCGTTCTGTACTGCAATAAGTTGGTGAAAAACTGTGAGGTTATTCAAATATCGTAATTGTGAACGAAACAGTGTAATAGAGCGTTTTTCAATACAAGTACGAATGTTAGGTTAGGTTAAGATATGAACCGTCGTAAAACCGCATTAAACAATGTCACTTAGTGAGATGCAGTGTTTTTCACCATTACAAGTTGGGAACTGCGATATCTAATGTGAAAGCGCTTGCAAACGTCGTTAGGTTAGGTTAGGTTAGGTTACGTTAGGTTAGGTTTGGTTAGGTTAGGTTAGGTTAGGTTAGGTTATGTTAGGTTAGGTTGGGTTAGGTTAGGTTAGGTTACGTTAGGTTAAGGTATGAACCGTCGTAAAACCGCAATAAACAATGTCACGTAGTGAGATGCAGTGTTTTTCACCTTTACAAGTTGGGAACTGCGATATCTAATGTGGAAGCGCTTGAAACCGTCGTAATGTTGTAGAAAGCAATGTAAAGTAGCGAGTAAAACGTTTTCTAACGATAGAAGTGCGAAGGTTATGTTAGGTTGAGTTATGTTAGTTTAAGCTAGGTAGCGTCGTGAAACCACCAAAAACGACGTCATCTAACGAGATAGTGTTGTTTTATTGCGAGTACGAAACTGCGATAGGTAAAATGTTGTGAAAGCACACAAAACGGCATGAACAAGACAAATACTGCGTGTTGTACCGTTACAAGTGCGAAAATGCTATGTTGTGACATTCTCGGTAAAGCGCATGCAAGTATCGTGAAACCTTAAAGAACGATGTCATTTAGCGAGATACAGCGTTCTGTACTGTAATAAGTTGGTGAGAAACTGTGAGGTCAAGCAAATATCGTAATTGTGAACGAAACAGTGTAATTGAGCGTCTTTAGATACAAGTGCGAATGTTAGGTTAGGTTGACATTTCAACCGTCGTAAAACCGCATTAAACAATGTCACTTAGTGAGATGTAGTGTTTTTCAACATTACAAGTCGGGAACTACGATATCTAATGTGAAAGCGCATGAAACCGTCGTAATCTTGTAGAAAACATTGTAGAGTGGCGAGTAAAACGTTTTTTAACGATAGAAGTGCGAAGGTTAGGTTAGGTTAGGTTAGTTTAAGCTAGGTAGCGTCGTGAAACTACCAAAAACTACGTCATCTAACGAGATAGTGTTGTTTTATAGCGAGTATTAAACTGCGATAGGTGAAATGTTGTGAAAGCACACAAAACGGCATGAACAAGCCAAATACTGCGTGTTCTACCGTTACAAGTGCGAAACTGCTATATTGTGATATTCTCGTTAAAGCGTATGCAAGCATCGTGAAACCCTAAAGAACAATGTCATTTAGCGAGATACAGCGTTCTGTACTGCAATAAGTTGGTGAAAAACTGTGAGGTTATGCAAATATCGTAATTGTTAACACAACAGTGTAATAGAGCGTTTTTAGATACAAGTGCGAATGTTAGGTTAGGTTAAGATATGAACCGTCGTAAAACCGCATTAAACAATGTCAATTACTGAGATGCAGTGTTTTTCACCATTAAAAGTGGGGAACTGCGATATTTAATGTGAAAGCGCTTGCAACCGTCGTTAGGTTAGGTTAGGTTAGGTTAGGTTAGGTTAGGTTAGGTTAGGTTTGGTTAGGTTAGGTTAGGTTAGGTTAGGTTCGATTAGGTTAGGTTGGGTTGAGTTTGGTTAGGTTAGGTTAGGTTAGGTTAGGTTAGGTTGGGTTAGGTTAGGTTAGGTTACGTTAGGTTAGGTTAGGTTAGGTTACGTTAGGTTAGGTTAGGTTAGGTAAGGATAATTTGGTTAGGTTAGGTAAGGTTAGGTTAGGTTAGGTTAGGTTGGGTTGGGTGTTGGGTTGGGTTGGGTTGGGTTAGGTTGGGTTAGGTTAGGTTACGTTAGCTTAGGTTAGGTTAGGTTACGTTAGGTTATGTTAGGTTAGGTTAGGTTACGTTAGGTTAGGTTAGGTCAGGTAAGGTTAGGTTACGTTAGAATAGGTTAGGTTAGGTTACGTTAGGTTAGGTTAAGTTAGGTTAGGTTAGGTTTGGTTAGGTTAGGTTAGGTTAGCTCAGGTTAGGTTGGGTTGGGTTGGGTTAGGTTGGGTTAGGTTAGGTTAGGTTAGGTTGGGTTAGGTTAGTTTAGGTTAGGTTAGGTTAGGTTAGGTTGGGTTGGGTTGGGTTAGGTTAGGTTAGGTTAGGTTAGGTAAGGTTAGGTTAGGTTAGGTTAGGTTAGGTTAGGTTAAGGTATGAACCGTCGTAAAACCGCATTAAACAATGTCACTTTGTGAGATGCAGTGTTTTTCACCTTTACAAGTTGGGAACTGTGATATCTAATGTGAAAGCGCTTGAAACCGTCGTAATGTTGTAGAAAGCAATGTAAAGTAGCGAGTAAAATGTTTTCTAACGATAGAAGTGCGAAGGTCATGTTAGGTTGAGTTATGTTAGTTTAAGCTAGGTAGCGTCGTGAAACTACCAAAAACAACGTCATCTAACGAGATAGTGTTGTTTTATTGCGAGTACGAAACTGCGATAGGTGAAATGTTGTGAAAGCACACAAAACGGCATGAACAAGCCAAATACTGCGTGTTGTACCGTTACAAGTGCGAAACTGCTATGTTGTGATATTCTCGTTAAAGCGCATGCAAGCATCGTGAAACCTTAAAGAACGATGTCATTTAGCGAGATACAGCGTTCTGTACTGCAATAAGTTGGTGAAAAACTGTGAGGTTATGCAAATATCCTAATTGTGAACGAAACAGTGTAATAGAGCGTTTTTTAATACAAGTGCGAATGTTAGGTTAGGTTAAGATATGAACCGTCGTAAAACCGCATTAAACAATGTCACTTAGTGAGATGCAGTGTTTTTCACCATTACAAGTCGGGAACTGCGATATCTAATGTGAAAGCGCTTGCAAACGTCGTTAGGTTAGGTTAGGTTAGGTTAGGTTAGGTTACGTTAGGTTAGGTTAGGTTAGGTTAGGTTTGGTTAGGTTAGGTTAGGTTAGGTTAGGTTAGGGTATGTTAGGTAAGGTTTGGTTAGGTTAGGTTAGGTTAGGTTGGTTTAGGTAAGGTTAGGTTAGGTTAAGATATGAACCGCGCTGAAACCGCATTAAACATGTCACTTAGTGAGATGCTGTGTTTTTCACCATTACAAGTCGGCAACTGCGATATCTAATGTGAAAGCGCATGAAACCGTCGTAATCTTGTAGAAAACATTGTAAAGTAGCGAATAAAACGTTTTCTAACGATAGAAGTGCGAAGGTTCGGTTAGTTTTAGCTAGGTAGCGTCGTGAAACCACCAAAAACGATGTCATCTAACGAGATAGTGTTGTTTTATTGCGAGTACGAAACTGCGATAGGTGAAATATTGGGAAAGCACGCAAAATGGCATGAACTAGCCAGATACTGCGTCTTGTGCCGTTACAAGTGCGAAACTGCTATATTGTGATATTCTCGTTAAAGCGCATGCAAGCATCGTGAAACCTTAAAGAACAATGTCATTTAGCGAGATACAGCGTTCTGTACTGCAATAAGTTGGTGAAAAACTGTGAGGTTATGCAAATATCGTAATTGTGAACGAAACAGTGTAATAGAGCGTTTTTCAATACAAGTACAAATGTTAGGTTAGGTTAAGATATGAACCGTCGTAAAACCGCATTAAACAACGTCACTTAGTGAGATGCAGTGTTTTTCAACATTACAAGTTGGGAACTGCGATATCTAATGTGAAAGCGCTTGCAAACGTCGTTAGGTTAGGTTCGGTTAGGTTAGGTTAGGTTACGTTAGGTTAGGTTTGGTTAGGTTAGGTTAGGTTAGGTTATGTTAGGTTAGGTTGGGTTAGGTTAGGTTAGGTTACGTTAGGTTAAGGTATGAACCGTCGTAAAACCGCAATAAACAATGTCACTTAGTGAGATGCAGTGTTTTTCACCTTTACAAGTTGGGAACTGCGATATCTAATGTGAAAGCGCTTGAAACCGTCGTAATGTTGTAGAAAGCAATGTAAAGTAGCGAGTAAAACGTTTTCTAACGATAGAAGTGTGAAGGTTATGTTAGGTTGAGTTATGTTAGTTTAAGCTAGGTAGCGTCGTGAAACCACCAAAAACGACGTCATCTAACGAGATAGTGTTGTTTTATTGCGAGTACGAAACTGCGATAGGTAAAATGTTGTGAAAGCACACAAAACGGCATGAACAAGCCAAATACTGCGTGTTGTACCGTTACAAGTGCGAAACTGCTATGTTGTGACATTCTCGGTAAAGCGCATGCAAGTATCGTGAAACCTTAAAGAACGATGTCATTTAGCGAGATACAGCGTTCTGTACTGTAATAAGTTGGTGAGAAACTGTGAGGTCAAGCAAATATCGTAATTGTGAACGAAACAGTGTAATTGAGCGTCTTTAGACACAAGTGCGAATGTTAGGTTAGGTTGACATATCAACCGTCGTAAAACCGCATTAAACAATGTCACTTAGTGAGATGTAGTGTTTTTCAACATTACAAGTCGGGAACTACGATATCTAATGTGAAAGCGCATGAAACCGTCGTAATCTTGTAGAAAACATTGTAAAGTGGCGAGTAAAACGTTTTCTAACGATAGAAGTGCGAAGGTTAGGTTAGGTTAGGTTAGTTTAAGCTAGGTAGCGTCGTGAAACTACCAAAAACGACGTCATCTAACGAGATAGTGTTGTTTTATAGCGAGTATTAAACTGCGATAGGTGAAATGTTGTGAAAGCACACAAAACGGCATGAACAAGCCAAATACTGCGTGTTCTACCGTTACAAGTGCGAAACTGCTATATTGTATTGTGATATTCTCGTTAAAGCGCATGCAAGCATCGTGAAACCTTAAAGAACAATGTCATTTAGCGAGATACAGCGTTCTGTACTGCAATAAGTTGGTGAAAAACTGTGAGGTTATGCAAATATCGTAATTGTGAACAAAACAGTGTAATAGAGCGTTTTTAGATACAAGTGCGAATGTTAGGTTAGGTTAAGATATGAACCGTCGTAAAACCGCATTAAACAATGTCAATTACTGAGATGCAGTGTTTTTCACCATTAAAAGTGGGGAACTGCGATATTTAATGTGAAAGCGCTTGCAACCGTCGTTAGGTTAGGCTAGGTTAGGTTAGGTTAGGTTAGGTTAGGTTAGGTTAGGTTAGGTTCGATTAGGTTAGGTTGGGTTGAGTTAAGTTAGGTTAGGTTAGGTTAGGTTAGGTTAGGTTAGGTTACGTTAGGTTAGGTTAGGTTAGGTTACGTTAGGTTAGGTTAGGTCAGGTAAGGATAATTTGGTTAGGTTAGGTAAGGTTAGGTTAGGTTAGGTTAGGTTGGATTGGGTGTTGTTGGGTTGGGTTGGGTTGGGTTAGGTTGGGTTAGGTTAGGTTACGTTAGCTTAGGTTAGGTTAGGTTACGTTAGGTTATGTTAGGTTAGGTTAGGTTACGTTAGGTTAGGTTAGGTCAGGTAAGGTTAGGTTACGTTAGAATAGGTTAGGTTAGGTTACGTTAGGTTAGGTTAAGTTAGGTTAGGTTAGGTTTGGTTAGGTTAGGTTAGGTTAGCTCAGGTTAGGTTGGGTTGGGTTGGGTTAGGTTGGGTTAGGTTAGGTTAGGTTAGGTTGGGTTAGGTTAGTTTAGGTTAGGTTAGGTTAGGTTAGGTTGGGTTGGGTTGGGTTAGGTTAGGTTAGGTTAGGTTAGGTAAGGTTAGGTTAGGTTAGGTTAGGTTAGGTTAGGTTAAGGTATGAACCGTCGTAAAACCGCATTAAACAATGTCACTTAGTGAGATGCAGTGTTTTTCACCTTTACAAGTTGGGAACTGTGATATCTAATGTGAAAGCGCTTGAAACCGTCGTAATGTTGTAGAAAGCAATGTAAAGTAGCGAGTAAAACGTTTTCTAACGATAGAAGTGCGAAGGTCATGTTAGGTTGAGTTATGTTAGTTTAAGCTAGGTAGCGTCGTGAAACTACCAAAAACAACGTCATCTAACGAGATAGTGTTGTTTTATTGCGAGTACGAAACTGCGATAGGTGAAATGTTGTGAAAGCACACAAAACGGCATGAACAAGCCAAATACTGCGTGTTGTACCGTTACAAGTGCGAAACTGCTATGTTGTGATATTCTCGTTAAAGCGCATGCAAGCATCGTGAAACCTTAAAGAACGATGTCATTTAGCGAGATACAGCGTTCTGTACTGCAATAAGTTGGTGAAAAACTGTGAGGTTATGCAAATATCCTAATTGTGAACGAAACAGTGTAATAGAGCGTTTTTTAATACAAGTGCGAATGTTAGGTTAGGTTAAGATATGAACCGTCGTAAAACCGCATTAAACAATGTCACTTAGTGAGATGCAGTGTTTTTCACCATTACAAGTCGGGAACTGCGATATCTAATGTGAAAGCGCTTGCAAACGTCGTTAGGTTAGGTTAGGTTAGGTTAGGTTAGGTTACGTTAGGTTAGGTTAGGTTAGGTTAGGTTTGGTTAGGTTAGGTTAGGTTAGGTTAGGTTAGGGTATGTTAGGTAAGGTTTGGTTAGGTTAGGTTAGGTTAGGTTGGTTTAGGTAAGGTTAGGTTAGGTTAAGATATGAACCGCGCTGAAACCGCATTAAACATGTCACTTAGTGAGATGCTGTGTTTTTCACCATTACAATCGGGAACTGCGATATCTAATGTGAAAGCGCATGAAACCGTCGTAATCTTGTAGAAAACATTGTAAAGTAGCGAATAAAACGTTTTCTAACGATAGAAGTGCGAAGGTTCGGTTAGTTTTAGCTAGGTAGCGTCGTGAAACCACCAAAAACAATGTCATCTAACGAGATAGTGTTGTTTTATTGCGAGTACGAAACTGCGATAGGTGAAATATTGGGAAAGCACGCAAAATGGCATGAACTAGCCAGATACTGCGTCTTGTGCCGTTACAAGTGCGAAACTGCTATATTGTGATATTCTCGTTAAAGCGCATGCAAGCATCGTGAAACCTTAAAGAACAATGTCATTTAGCGAGATACAGCGTTCTGTACTGCAATAAGTTGGTGAAAAACTGTGAGGTTATGCAAATATCGTAATTGTGAACGAAACAGTGTAATAGAGCGTTTTTCAATACAAGTACGAATGTTAGGTTAGGTTAAGATATGAACCGTCGTAAAACCGCATTAAACAATGTCACTTAGTGAGATGCAGTGTTTTTCAACACTACAAGTTGGGAACTGCGATATCTAATGTGAAAGTGCTTGCAAACGTCGTTAGGTTAGGTTAGGTTAGGTTAGGTTAGGTTACGTTAGGTTAGGTTTGGTTAGGTTAGGTTAGGTTATGTTAGGTTAGGTTGGGTTAGGTTAGGTTAGGTTACGTTAGGTTAAGGTATGAACCGTCGTAAAACTGCAATAAACAATGTCACTTAGTGAGATGCAGTGTTTTTCACCTTTACAAGTTGGGAACTGCGATATCTAATGTGAAAGCGCTTGAAACCGTCGTAATGTTGTAGAAAGCAATGTAAAGTAGCGAGTAAAACGTTTTCTAACGATAGAAGTGCGAAGGTTATGTTAGGTTGAGTTATGTTAGTTTAAGCTAGGTAGCGTCGTGAAACCACCAAAAACGACGTCATGTAACGAGATAGTGTTGTTTTATTGCGAGTACGAAACTGCGATAGGTAAAATGTTGTGAAAGCACACAAAACGGCATGAACAAGCCAAATACTGCGTGTTGTACCGTTACAAGTGCGAAACTGCTATGTTGTGACATTCTCGGTAAAGCGCATGCAAGTATCGTGAAACCTTAAAGAACGATGTCATTTAGCGAGATACAGCGTTCTGTACTGTAATAAGTTGGTGAGAAACTGTGAGGTCAAGCAAATATCGTAATTGTGAACGAAACAGTGTAATTGAGCGTCTTTAGATACAAGTGCGAATGTTAGGTTAGGTTGACATATCAACCGTCGTAAAACCGCATTAAACAATGTCACTTAGTGAGATGCAGTGTTTTTCACCATTACAAGTCGGGAACTGCGATATCTAATGTGAAAGCGCTTGCAAACGTCGTTAGGTTAGGTTAGGTTAGGTTAGGTTACGTTAGGTTAGGTTAGGTTAGGTTTGGTTAGGTTAGGTTAGGTTAGGTTAGGGTATGTTAGGTAAGGTTTGGTTAGGTTAGGTTAGGTTAGGTTGGTTTAGGTAAGGTTAGGTTAGGTTAAGATATGAACCGCGCTAAAACCGCATTAAACAATGTCACTTAGTGAGATGCTGTGTTTTTCACCATTACAAGTCGGGAACTACGATATCTAATGTGAAAGCGCATGAAACCGTCGTAATCTTGTAGAAAACATTGTAAAGTAGCGAATAAAACGTTTTCTAACCATAGAAGTGCGAAGGTTCGGTTAGTTTGAGCTAGGTAGCGTCGTGAAACCACCAAAAACGATGTCATCTAACGAGATAGTGTTGTTTTATTGCGAGTACGAAACTGCGATAGGGGAAATATTGGGAAAGCACACAAAATGGCATGAACTAGCCAGATACTGCGTCTTGTGCCGTTACAAGTGCGAAACTGCTTTATTGTGATATTCTCGTTAAAGCGCATGCAAGTATCGTGAAACCTTAAAGAACGATGTCATTTAGCGAGATACAGCGTTCTGTACTGTAATAAGTTGGTGAGAAACTGTGAGGTCAAGCAAATATCGTAATTGTGAACGAAACAGTGTAATTCAGCGTATTTAGATACAAGTGCGAATGTTAGGTTAGGTTAAGATATGAACCGTCGTAAAACCGCATTAAACAATGTCAATTACTGAGATGCAGTGTTTTTCACCATTAAAAGTGGGGAACTGCGATATTTATGTGAAAGCGCTTGCAACCGTCGTTAGGTTAGGCTAGGTTAGGTTAGGTTAGGTTAGGTCAGGTTAGGTTACGTTAGGTTAGGTTCGATTAGGTTAGGTTGGGTTGAGTTGGGTTAGGTTAGGTTAGGTTAGGTTAGGTTGGGTTAGGTTAGGTTAGGTTACGTTAGGTTAGGTTAGGTTAGGTTACGTTAGGTTAGGTTAGGTTAGGTAAGGATAATTTGGTTAGGTTAGGTAAGGTTAGGTTAGGTTAGGTTAGGTTGGGTTGGGTGTTGTTGGGTTGGGTTGGGTTGGGTTAGGTTGGGTTAGGTTAGGTTACGTTAGCTTAGGTTAGGTTAGGTTACGTTAGGTTATGTTAGGTTAGGTTACGTTAGGTTAGGTTAGGTCAGGTAAGGTTAGGTTACGTTAGAATAGGTTAGGTTAGGTTACGTTAGGTTAGGTTAAGTTAGGTTAGGTTAGGTTTGGTTAGGTTAGGTTAGGTTAGCTCAGGTTAGGTTGGGTTGGGTTGGGTTAGGTTGGGTTAGGTTAGGTTAGGTTAGGTTGGGTTAGGTTAGTTTAGGTTAGGTTAGGTTAGGTTAGGTTGGGTTGGGTTGGGTTAGGTTAGGTTAGGTTAGGTTAGGTAAGGTTAGGTTAGGTTAGGTTAGGTTAAGGTATGAACCGTCGTAAAACCGCATTAAACAATGTCACTTAGTGAGATGCAGTGTTTTTCACCTTTACAAGTTGGGAACTGTGATATCTAATGTGAAAGCGCTTGAAACCGTCGTAATGTTGTAGAAAGCAATGTAAAGTAGCGAGTAAAACGTTTTCTAACGATAGAAGTGCGAAGGTCATGTTAGGTTGAGTTATGTTAGTTTAAGCTAGGTAGCGTCGTGAAACTACCAAAAACAACGTCATCTAACGAGATATTGTTGTTTTATTGCGAGTACGAAACTGCGATAGGTAAAATGTTGTGAAAGCACACAAAACGGCATGAACAAGCCAAATACTGTGTGTTGTACCGTTACAAGTGCGAAACTGCTATGTTGTGACATTCTCGGTAAAGCGCATGCAAGTATCGTGAAACCTTAAAGAACGATGTCATTTAGCGAGATACAGCGTTCTGTACTGTAATAAGTTGGTGAGAAACTGTGAGGTCAAGCAAATATCGTAATTGTGAACGAAACAGTGTAATTGAGCGTCTTTAGATACAAGTGCGAATGTTAGGTTAGGTTGACATATCAACCGTCGTAAAACCGCATTAAACAATGTCACTTAGTGAGATGTAGTGTTTTTCAACATTACAAGTCGGGAACTACGATATCTAATGTGAAAGCGCATGAAACCGTCGTAATCTTGTAGAAAACATTGTAAAGTGGCGAGTAAAACGTTTTCTAACGATAGAAGTGCGAAGGTTAGGTTAGGTTAGGTTAGTTTAAGCTAGGTAGCGTCGTGAAACTACCAAAAACGACGTCATCTAACGAGATAGTGTTGTTTTATAGCGAGTATTAAACTGCGATAGGTGAAATGTTGTGAAAGCACACAAAACGGCATGAACAAGCCAAATACTGCGTGTTCTACCGTTACAAGTGCGAAACTGCTATATTGTATTGTGATATTCTCGTTAAAGCGCATGCAAGCATCGTGAAACCTTAAAGAACAATGTCATTTAGCGAGATACAGCGTTCTGTACTGCAATAAGTTGGTGAAAAACTGTGAGGTTATGCAAATATCGTAATTGTGAACAAAACAGTGTAATAGAGCGTTTTTTGATACAAGTGCGAATGTTAGGTTAGGTTAAGATATGAACCGTCGTAAAACCGCATTAAACAATGTCAATTACTGAGATGCAGTGTTTTTCACCATTAAAAGTGGGGAACTGCGATATTTAATGTGAAAGCGCTTGCAACCGTCGTTAGGTTAGGCTAGGTTAGGTTAGGTTAGGTTAGGTTAGGTTAGGTTCGATTAGGTTAGGTTGGGTTGAGTTGGGTTAGGTTAGGTTAGGTTAGGTTAGGTTGGGTTAGGTTAGGTTAGGTTACGTTAGGTTAGGTTAGGTTAGGTTACGTTAGGTTAGGTTAGGTTAGGTAAGGATAATTTGGTTAGGTTAGGTAAGGTTAGGTTAGGTTAGGTTAGGTTGGGTTGGGTGTTGTTGGGTTGGGTTGGGTTGGGTTAGGTTGGGTTAGGTTAGGTTACGTTAGCTTAGGTTAGGTTAGGTTACGTTAGGTTATGTTAGGTTAGGTTAGGTTACGTTAGGTTAGGTTAGGTCAGGTAAGGTTAGGTTACGTTAGAATAGGTTAGGTTAGGTTACGTTAGGTTAGGTTAAGTTAGGTTAGGTTAGGTTTGGTTAGGTTAGGTTAGGTTAGCTCAGGTTAGGTTGGGTTGGGTTGGGTTAGGTTGGGTTAGGTTAGGTTAGGTTAGGTTGGGTTAGGTTAGTTTAGGTTAGGTTAGGTTAGGTTGGGTTGGGTTGGGTTAGGTTAGGTTAGGTTAGGTTAGGTAAGGTTAGGTTAGGTTAAGGTATGAACCGTCGTAAAACCGCATTAAACAATGTCACTTAGTGAGATGCAGTGTTTTTCACCTTTACAAGTTGGGAACTGTGATATCTAATGTGAAAGCGCTTGAAACCGTCGTAATGTTGTAGAAAGCAATGTAAAGTAGCGAGTAAAACGTTTTCTAACGATAGAAGTGCGAAGGTCATGTTAGGTTGAGTTATGTTAGTTTAAGCTAGGTAGCGTCGTGAAACTACCAAAAACAACGTCATCTAACGAGATAGTGTTGTTTTATTGCGAGTACGAAACTGCGATAGGTGAAATGTTGTGAAAGCACACAAAACGGCATGAACAAGCCAAATACTGCGTGTTGTACCGTTACAAGTGCGAAACTGCTATGTTGTGATATTCTCGTTAAAGCGCATGCAAGCATCGTGAAACCTTAAAGAACGATGTCATTTAGCGAGATACAGCGTTCTGTACTGCAATAAGTTGGTGAAAAACTGTGAGGTTATGCAAATATCCTAATTGTGAACGAAACAGTGTAATAGAGCGTTTTTTAATACAAGTGCGAATGTTAGGTTAGGTTAAGATATGAACCGTCGTAAAACCGCATTAAACAATGTCACTTAGTGAGATGCAGTGTTTTTCACCATTACAAGTCGGGAACTGCGATATCTAATGTGAAAGCGCTTGCAAACGTCGTTAGGTTAGGTTAGGTTAGGTTAGGTTACGTTAGGTTAGGTTAGGTTAGGTTAGGTTTGGTTAGGTTAGGTTAGGTTAGGTTAGGTTAGGGTATGTTAGGTAAGGTTTGGTTAGGTTAGGTTAGGTTAGGTTGGTTTAGGTAAGGTTAGGTTAGGTTAAGATATGAACCGCGCTGAAACCGCATTAAACATGTCACTTAGTGAGATGCTGTGTTTTTCACCATTACAAGTCGGGAACTGCGATATCTAATGTGAAAGCGCATGAAACCGTCGTAATCTTGTAGAAAACATTGTAAAGTAGCGAATAAAACGTTTTCTAACGATAGAAGTGCGAAGGTTCGGTTAGTTTTAGCTAGGTAGCGTCGTGAAACCACCAAAAACAATGTCATCTAACGAGATAGTGTTGTTTTATTGCGAGTACGAAACTGCGATAGGTGAAATGTTGTGAAAGCACACAAAACGGCATGAACAAGCCAAATACTGCGTGTTGTACCGTTACAAGTGCGAAACTGCTATATTGTGATATTCTCGTTAAAGCGCATGCAAGCATCGTGAAACCTTAAAGAACAATGTCATTTAGCGAGATACAGCGTTCTGTACTGCAATAAGTTGGTGAAAAACTGTGAGGTTATGCAAATATCGTAATTGTGAACGAAACAGTGTAATAGAGCGTTTTTCAATACAAGTACGAATGTTAGGTTAGGTTAAGATATGAACCGTCGTAAAACCGCATTAAACAATGTCACTTAGTGAGATGCAGTGTTTTTCAACATTACAAGTTGGGAACTGCGATATCTAATGTGAAAGCGCTTGCAAACGTCGTTAGGTTAGGTTAGGTTAGGTTAGGTTAGGTTAGGTTAGGTTACGTTAGGTTAGGTTTGGTTAGGTTAGGTTAGGTTAGGTTATGTTAGGTTAGGTTGGGTTAGGTTAGGTTAGGTTACGTTAGGTTAAGGTATGAACCGTCGTAAAACCGCAATAAACAATGTCACTTAGTGAGATGCAGTGTTTTTCACCTTTACACGTTGGGAACTGCGATATCTAATGTGAAAGCGCTTGAAACCGTCGTAATGTTGTAGAAAGCAATGTAAAGTAGCGAGTAAAACGTTTTCTAACGATAGAAGTGCGAAGGTTATGTTAGGTTGAGTTATGTTAGTTTAAGCTAGGTAGCGTCGTGAAACCACCAAAAACGACGTCATGTAACGAGATAGTGTTGTTTTATTGCGAGTACGAAACTGCGATAGGTAAAATGTTGTGAAAGCACACAAAACGGCATGAACAAGCCAAATACTGCGTGTTGTACCGTTACAAGTGCGAAACTGCTATGTTGTGACATTCTCGGTAAAGCGCATGCAAGTATCGTGAAACCTTAAAGAACGATGTCATTTAGCGAGATACAGCGTTCTGTACTGTAATAAGTTGGTGAGAAACTGTGAGGTCAAGCAAATATCGTAATTGTGAACGAAACAGTGTAATTGAGCGTCTTTAGATACAAGTGCGAATGTTAGGTTAGGTTGACATATCAACCGTCGTAAAACCGCATTAAACAATGTCACTTAGTGAGATGCAGTGTTTTTCACCATTACAAGTCGGGAACTGCGATATCTAATGTGAAAGCGCTTGCAAACGTCGTTAGGTTAGGTTAGGTTAGGTTACGTTAGGTTAGGTTAGGTTAGGTTTGGTTAGGTTAGGTTAGGTTAGGTTAGGGTATGTTAGGTAAGGTTTGGTTAGGTTAGGTTAGGTTAGGTTGGTTTAGGTAAGGTTAGGTTAGGTTAAGATATGAACCGCGCTAAAACCGCATTAAACAATGTCACTTAGTGAGATGCTGTGTTTTTCACCATTACAAGTCGGGAACTGCGATATCTAATGTGAAAGCGCATGAAACCGTCGTAATCTTGTAGAAAACATTGTAAAGTAGCGAATAAAACGTTTTCTAACGATAGAAGTGCGAAGGTTCGGTTAGTTTGAGCTAGGTAGCGTCGTGAAACCACCAAAAACGATGTCATCTAACGAGATAGTGTTGTTTTATTGCGAGTACGAAACTGCGATAGGGGAAATATTGGGAAAGCACACAAAATGGCATGAACTAGCCAGATACTGCGTCTTGTGCCGTTACAAGTGCGAAACTGCTTTATTGTGATATTCTCGTTAAAGCGCATGCAAGTATCGTGAAACCTTAAAGAACGATGTCATTTAGCGAGATACAGCGTTCTGTACTGTAATAAGTTGGTGAGAAACTGTGAGGTCAAGCAAATATCGTAATTGTGAACGAAACAGTGTAATTCAGCGTATTTAGATACAAGTGCGAATGTTAGGTTAGGTTAAGATATGAACCGTCGTAAAACCGCATTAAACAATGTCAATTACTGAGATGCAGTGTTTTTCACCATTAAAAGTGGGGAACTGCGATATTTAATGTGAAAGCGCTTGCAACCGTCGTTAGGTTAGGCTAGGTTAGGTTAGGTTAGGTTAGGTTAGGTTACGTTAGGTTAGGTTCGATTAGGTTAGGTTGGGTTGAGTTGTGTTAGGTTAGGTTAGGTTAGGTTAGGTTAGGTTGGGTTAGGTTAGGTTAGGTTACGTTAGGTTAGGTTAGGTTAGGTTACGTTAGGTTAGGTTAGGTTAGGTAAGGATAATTTGGTTAGGTTAGGTAAGGTTAGGTTAGGTTAGGTTAGGTTGGGTTGGGTGTTGTTGGGTTGGGTTGGGTTGGGTTAGGTTGGGTTAGGTTAGGTTACGTTAGCTTAGGTTAGGTTAGGTTACGTTAGGTTATGTTAGGTTAGGTTAGGTTACGTTAGGTTAGGTTAGGTCAGGTAAGGTTAGGTTACGTTAGAATAGGTTAGGTTAGGTTACGTTAGGTTAGGTTAAGTTAGGTTAGGTTAGGTTTGGTTAGGTTAGGTTAGGTTAGCTCAGGTTAGGTTGGGTTGGGTTGGGTTAGGTTGGGTTAGGTTAGGTTAGGTTAGGTTGGGTTAGGTTAGTTTAGGTTAGGTTAGGTTAGGTTGGGTTGGGTTGGGTTAGGTTAGGTTAGGTTAGGTTAGGTAAGGTTAGGTTAGGTTAGGTTAGGTTAGGTTAGGTTAAGGTATGAACCGTCGTAAAACCGCATTAAACAATGTCACTTAGTGAGATGCAGTGTTTTTCACCTTTACAAGTTGGGAACTGTGATATCTAATGTGAAAGCGCTTGAAACCGTCGTAATGTTGTAGAAAGCAATGTAAAGTAGCGAGTAAAACGTTTTCTAACGATAGAAGTGCGAAGGTCATGTTAGGTTGAGTTATGTTAGTTTAAGCTAGGTAGCGTCGTGAAACTACCAAAAACAACGTCATCTAACGAGATAGTGTTGTTTTATTGCGAGTACGAAACTGCGATAGGTAAAATGTTGTGAAAGCACACAAAACGGCATGAACAAGCCAAATACTGCGTGTTGTACCGTTACAAGTGCGAAACTGCTATGTTGTGACATTCTCGGTAAAGCGCATGCAAGTATCGTGAAACCTTAAAGAACGATGTCATTTAGCGAGATACAGCGTTCTGTACTGTAATAAGTTGGTGAGAAACTGTGAGGTCAAGCAAATATCGTAATTGTGAACGAAACAGTGTAATTGAGCGTCTTTAGATACAAGTGCGAATGTTAGGTTAGGTTGACATATCAACCGTCGTAAAACCGCATTAAACAATGTCACTTAGTGAGATGTAGTGTTTTTCAACATTACAAGTCGGGAACTACGATATCTAATGTGAAAGCGCATGAAACCGTCGTAATCTTGTAGAAAACATTGTAAAGTGGCGAGTAAAACGTTTTCTAACGATAGAAGTGCGAAGGTTAGGTTAGGTTAGGTTAGTTTAAGCTAGGTAGCGTCGTGAAACTACCAAAAACGACGTCATCTAACGAGATAGTGTTGTTTTATAGCGAGTATTAAACTGCGATAGGTGAAATGTTGTGAAAGCACACAAAACGGCATGAACAAGCCAAATACTGCGTGTTCTACCGTTACAAGTGCGAAACTGCTATATTGTATTGTGATATTCTCGTTAAAGCGCATGCAAGCATCGTGAAACCTTAAAGAACAATGTCATTTAGCGAGATACAGCGTTCTGTACTGCAATAAGTTGGTGAAAAACTGTGAGGTTATGCAAATATCGTAATTGTGAACAAAACAGTGTAATAGAGCGTTTTTTGATACAAGTGCGAATGTTAGGTTAGGTTAAGATATGAACCGTCGTAAAACCGCATTAAACAATGTCAATTACTGAGATGCAGTGTTTTTCACCATTAAAAGTGGGGAACTGCGATATTTAATGTGAAAGCGCTTGCAACCGTCGTTAGGTTAGGCTAGGTTAGGTTAGGTTAGGTTAGGTTAGGTTCGATTAGGTTAGGTTGGGTTGAGTTGGGTTAGGTTAGGTTAGGTTAGGTTAGGTTGGGTTAGGTTAGGTTAGGTTACGTTAGGTTAGGTTAGGTTAGGTTACGTTAGGTTAGGTTAGGTTAGGTAAGGATAATTTGGTTAGGTTAGGTAAGGTTAGGTTAGGTTAGGTTAGGTTGGGTTGGGTGTTGTTGGGTTGGGTTGGGTTGGGTTAGGTTGGGTTAGGTTAGGTTACGTTAGCTTAGGTTAGGTTAGGTTACGTTAGGTTATGTTAGGTTAGGTTAGGTTACGTTAGGTTAGGTTAGGTCAGGTAAGGTTAGGTTACGTTAGAATAGGTTAGGTTAGGTTACGTTAGGTTAGGTTAAGTTAGGTTAGGTTAGGTTTGGTTAGGTTAGGTTAGGTTAGCTCAGGTTAGGTTGGGTTGGGTTGGGTTAGGTTGGGTTAGGTTAGGTTAGGTTAGGTTGGGTTAGGTTAGTTTAGGTTAGGTTAGGTTAGGTTGGGTTGGGTTGGGTTAGGTTAGGTTAGGTTAGGTAAGGTTAGGTTAGGTTAGGTTAGGTTAGGTTAAGGTATGAACCGTCGTAAAACCGCATTAAACAATGTCACTTAGTGAGATGCAGTGTTTTTCACCTTTACAAGTTGGGAACTGTGATATCTAATGTGAAAGCGCTTGAAACCGTCGTAATGTTGTAGAAAGCAATGTAAAGTAGCGAGTAAAACGTTTTCTAACGATAGAAGTGCGAAGGTCATGTTAGGTTGAGTTATGTTAGTTTAAGCTAGGTAGCGTCGTGAAACTACCAAAAACAACGTCATCTAACGAGATAGTGTTGTTTTATTGCGAGTACGAAACTGCGATAGGTGAAATGTTGTGAAAGCACACAAAACGGCATGAACAAGCCAAATACTGCGTGTTGTACCGTTACAAGTGCGAAACTGCTATGTTGTGATATTCTCGTTAAAGCGCATGCAAGCATCGTGAAACCTTAAAGAACGATGTCATTTAGCGAGATACAGCGTTCTGTACTGCAATAAGTTGGTGAAAAACTGTGAGGTTATGCAAATATCCTAATTGTGAACGAAACAGTGTAATAGAGCGTTTTTTAATACAAGTGCGAATGTTAGGTTAGGTTAAGATATGAACCGTCGTAAAACCGCATTAAACAATGTCACTTAGTGAGATGCAGTGTTTTTCACCATTACAAGTCGGGAACTGCGATATCTAATGTGAAAGCGCTTGCAAACGTCGTTAGGTTAGGTTAGGTTAGGTTAGGTTAGGTTATGTTAGGTTAGGTTAGGTTAGGTTAGGTTAGGTTTGGTTAGGTTAGGTTAGGTTAGGTTAGGGTATGTTAGGTAAGGTTTGGTTAGGTTAGGTTAGGTTAGGTTGGTTTAGGTAAGGTTAGGTTAGGTTAAGATATGAACCGCGCTAAAACCGCATTAAACAATGTCACTTAGTGAGATGCTGTGTTTTTCACCATTACAAGTCGGGAACTGCGATATCTAATGTGAAAGCGCATGAAACCGTCGTAATCTTGTAGAAAACATTGTAAAGTAGCGAATAAAACGTTTTCTAACGATAGAAGTGCGAAGGTTCGGTTAGTTTGAGCTAGGTAGCGTCGTGAAACCACCAAAAACGATGTCATCTAACGAGATAGTGTTGTTTTATTGCGAGTACGAAACTGCGATAGGTGAAATGTTGTGAAAGCACACAAAACGGCATGAACAAGCCAAATACTGCGTGTTGTACCGTTACAAGTGCGAAACTGCTATATTGTGATATTCTCGTTAAAGCGCATGCAAGCATCGTGAAACCTTAAAGAACAATGTCATTTAGCGAGATACAGCGTTCTGTACTGCAATAAGTTGGTGAAAAACTGTGAGGTTATGCAAATATCGTAATTGTGAACGAAACAGTGTAATAGAGCGTTTTTCAATACAAGTACGAATGTTAGGTTAGGTTAAGATATGAACCGTCGTAAAACCGCATTAAACAATGTCACTTAGTGAGATGCAGTGTTTTTCAACATTACAAGTTGGGAACTGCGATATCTAATGTGAAAGCGCTTGCAAACGTCGTTAGGTTAGGTTAGGTTAGGTTAGGTTAGGTTAGGTTACGTTAGGTTAGGTTTGGTTAGGTTAGGTTAGGTTAGGTTATGTTAGGTTAGGTTGGGTTAGGTTAGGTTAGGTTACGTTAGGTTAAGGTATGAACCGTCGTAAAACCGCAATAAACAATGTCACTTAGTGAGATGCAGTGTTTTTCACCTTTACAAGTTGGGAACTGCGATATCTAATGTGAAAGCGCTTGAAACCGTCGTAATGTTGTAGAAAGCAATGTAAAGTAGCGAGTAAAACGTTTTCTAACGATAGAAGTGCGAAGGTTATGTTAGGTTGAGTTATGTTAGTTTAAGCTAGGTAGCGTCGTGAAACCACCAAAAACGACGTCATGTAACGAGATAGTGTTGTTTTATTGCGAGTACGAAACTGCGATAGGTAAAATGTTGTGAAAGCACACAAAACGGCATGAACAAGCCAAATACTGCGTGTTGTACCGTTACAAGTGCGAAACTGCTATGTTGTGACATTCTCGGTAAAGCGCATGCAAGTATCGTGAAACCTTAAAGAACGATGTCATTTAGCGAGATACAGCGTTCTGTACTGTAATAAGTTGGTGAGAAACTGTGAGGTCAAGCAAATATCGTAATTGTGAACGAAACAGTGTAATTGAGCGTCTTTAGATACAAGTGCGAATGTTAGGTTAGGTTGACATATCAACCGTCGTAAAACCGCATTAAACAATGTCACTTAGTGAGATGCAGTGTTTTTCACCATTACAAGTCGGGAACTGCGATATCTAATGTGAAAGCGCTTGCAAACGTCGTTAGGTTAGGTTAGGTTAGGTTAGGTTACGTTAGGTTAGGTTAGGTTAGGTTTGGTTAGGTTAGGTTAGGTTAGGTTAGGTTAGGGTATGTTAGGTAAGGTTTGGTTAGGTTAGGTTAGGTTAGGTTGGTTTAGGTAAGGTTAGGTTAGGTTAAGATATGAACCGCGCTAAAACCGCATTAAACAATGTCACTTAGTGAGATGCTGTGTTTTTCACCATTACAAGTCGGGAACTGCGATATCTAATGTGAAAGCGCATGAAACCGTCGTAATCTTGTAGAAAACATTGTAAAGTAGCGAATAAAACGTTTTCTAACGATAGAAGTGCGAAGGTTCGGTTAGTTTGAGCTAGGTAGCGTCGTGAAACCACCAAAAACGATGTCATCTAACGAGATAGTGTTGTTTTATTGCGAGTACGAAACTGCGATAGGGGAAATATTGGGAAAGCACACAAAATGGCATGAACTAGCCAGATACTGCGTCTTGTGCCGTTACAAGTGCGAAACTGCTTTATTGTGATATTCTCGTTAAAGCGCATGCAAGTATCGTGAAACCTTAAAGAACGATGTCATTTAGCGAGATACAGCGTTCTGTACTGTAATAAGTTGGTGAGAAACTGTGAGGTCAAGCAAATATCGTAATTGTGAACGAAACAGTGTAATTCAGCGTATTTAGATACAAGTGCGAATGTTAGGTTAGGTTAAGATATGAACCGTCGTAAAACCGCATTAAACAATGTCAATTACTGAGATGCAGTGTTTTTCACCATTAAAAGTGGGGAACTGCGATATTTAATGTGAAAGCGCTTGCAACCGTCGTTAGGTTAGGCTAGGTTAGGTTAGGTTAGGTTAGGTTACGTTAGGTTAGGTTCGATTAGGTTAGGTTGGGTTGAGTTGGGTTAGGTTAGGTTAGGTTAGGTTAGGTTAGGTTGGGTTAGGTTAGGTTAGGTTACGTTAGGTTAGGTTAGGTTAGGTTACGTTAGGTTAGGTTAGGTTAGGTAAGGATAATTTGGTTAGGTTAGGTAAGGTTAGGTTAGGTTAGGTTAGGTTGGGTTGGGTGTTGTTGGGTTGGGTTGGGTTGGGTTAGGTTGGGTTAGGTTAGGTTACGTTAGCTTAGGTTAGGTTAGGTTACGTTAGGTTATGTTAGGTTAGGTTAGGTTACGTTAGGTTAGGTTAGGTCAGGTAAGGTTAGGTTACGTTAGAATAGGTTAGGTTAGGTTACGTTAGGTTAGGTTAAGTTAGGTTAGGTTAGGTTTGGTTAGGTTAGGTTAGGTTAGCTCAGGTTAGGTTGGGTTGGGTTGGGTTAGGTTGGGTTAGGTTAGGTTAGGTTAGGTTGGGTTAGGTTAGTTTAGGTTAGGTTAGGTTAGGTTGGGTTGGGTTGGGTTAGGTTAGGTTAGGTTAGGTTAGGTAAGGTTAGGTTAGGTTAGGTTAGGTTAGGTTAGGTTAAGGTATGAACCGTCGTAAAACCGCATTAAACAATGTCACTTAGTGAGATGCAGTGTTTTTCACCTTTACAAGTTGGGAACTGTGATATCTAATGTGAAAGCGCTTGAAACCGTCGTAATGTTGTAGAAAGCAATGTAAAGTAGCGAGTAAAACGTTTTCTAACGATAGAAGTGCGAAGGTCATGTTAGGTTGAGTTATGTTAGTTTAAGCTAGGTAGCGTCGTGAAACTACCAAAAACAACGTCATCTAACGAGATAGTGTTGTTGTATTGCGAGTACGAAACTGCGATAGGTAAAATGTTGTGAAAGCACACAAAACGGCATGAACAAGCCAAATACTGCGTGTTGTACCGTTACAAGTGCGAAACTGCTATGTTGTGACATTCTCGGTAAAGCGCATGCAAGTATCGTGAAACCTTAAAGAACGATGTCATTTAGCGAGATACAGCGTTCTGTACTGTAATAAGTTGGTGAGAAACTGTGAGGTCAAGCAAATATCGTAATTGTGAACGAAACAGTGTAATTGAGCGTCTTTAGATACAAGTGCGAATGTTAGGTTAGGTTGACATATCAACCGTCGTAAAACCGCATTAAACAATGTCACTTAGTGAGATGTAGTGTTTTTCAACATTACAAGTCGGGAACTACGATATCTAATGTGAAAGCGCATGAAACCGTCGTAATCTTGTAGAAAACATTGTAAAGTGGCGAGTAAAACGTTTTCTAACGATAGAAGTGCGAAGGTTAGGTTAGGTTAGGTTAGTTTAAGCTAGGTAGCGTCGTGAAACTACCAAAAACGACGTCATCTAACGAGATAGTGTTGTTTTATAGCGAGTATTAAACTGCGATAGGTGAAATGTTGTGAAAGCACACAAAACGGCATGAACAAGCCAAATACTGCGTGTTCTACCGTTACAAGTGCGAAACTGCTATATTGTATTGTGATATTCTCGTTAAAGCGCATGCAAGCATCGTGAAACCTTAAAGAACAATGTCATTTAGCGAGATACAGCGTTCTGTACTGCAATAAGTTGGTGAAAAACTGTGAGGTTATGCAAATATCGTAATTGTGAACAAAACAGTGTAATAGAGCGTTTTTTGATACAAGTGCGAATGTTAGGTTAGGTTAAGATATGAACCGTCGTAAAACCGCATTAAACAATGTCAATTACTGAGATGCAGTGTTTTTCACCATTAAAAGTGGGGAACTGCGATATTTAATGTGAAAGCGCTTGCAACCGTCGTTAGGTTAGGCTAGGTTAGGTTAGGTTAGGTTAGGTTAGGTTAGGTTCGATTAGGTTAGGTTGGGTTGAGTTGGGTTAGGTTAGGTTAGGTTAGGTTAGGTTGGGTTAGGTTAGGTTAGGTTACGTTAGGTTAGGTTAGGTTAGGTTACGTTAGGTTAGGTTAGGTTAGGTAAGGATAATTTGGTTAGGTTAGGTAAGGTTAGGTTAGGTTAGGTTAGGTTGGGTTGGGTGTTGTTGGGTTGGGTTGGGTTGGGTTAGGTTGGGTTAGGTTAGGTTACGTTAGCTTAGGTTAGGTTAGGTTACGTTAGGTTATGTTAGGTTAGGTTAGGTTACGTTAGGTTAGGTTAGGTCAGGTAAGGTTAGGTTACGTTAGAATAGGTTAGGTTAGGTTACGTTAGGTTAGGTTAAGTTAGGTTAGGTTAGGTTTGGTTAGGTTAGGTTAGGTTAGCTCAGGTTAGGTTGGGTTGGGTTGGGTTAGGTTGGGTTAGGTTAGGTTAGGTTAGGTTGGGTTAGGTTAGTTTAGGTTAGGTTAGGTTAGGTTGGGTTGGGTTGGGTTAGGTTAGGTTAGGTTAGGTAAGGTTAGGTTAGGTTAGGTTAGGTTAGGTTAAGGTATGAACCGTCGTAAAACCGCATTAAACAATGTCACTTAGTGAGATGCAGTGTTTTTCACCTTTACAAGTTGGGAACTGTGATATCTAATGTGAAAGCGCTTGAAACCGTCGTAATGTTGTAGAAAGCAATGTAAAGTAGCGAGTAAAACGTTTTCTAACGATAGAAGTGCGAAGGTCATGTTAGGTTGAGTTATGTTAGTTTAAGCTAGGTAGCGTCGTGAAACTACCAAAAACAACGTCATCTAACGAGATAGTGTTGTTTTATTGCGAGTACGAAACTGCGATAGGTGAAATGTTGTGAAAGCACACAAAACGGCATGAACAAGCCAAATACTGCGTGTTGTACCGTTACAAGTGCGAAACTGCTATGTTGTGATATTCTCGTTAAAGCGCATGCAAGCATCGTGAAACCTTAAAGAACGATGTCATTTAGCGAGATACAGCGTTCTGTACTGCAATAAGTTGGTGAAAAACTGTGAGGTTATGCAAATATCCTAATTGTGAACGAAACAGTGTAATAGAGCGTTTTTTAATACAAGTGCGAATGTTAGGTTAGGTTAAGATATGAACCGTCGTAAAACCGCATTAAACAATGTCACTTAGTGAGATGCAGTGTTTTTCACCATTACAAGTCGGGAACTGCGATATCTAATGTGAAAGCGCTTGCAAACGTCGTTAGGTTAGGTTAGGTTAGGTTAGGTTAGGTTATGTTAGGGTATGTTAGGTAAGGTTTGGTTAGGTTAGGTTAGGTTAGGTTGGTTTAGGTAAGGTTAGGTTAGGTTAAGATATGAACCGCGCTAAAACCGCATTAAACAATGTCACTTAGTGAGATGCTGTGTTTTTCACCATTACAAGTCGGGAACTGCGATATCTAATGTGAAAGCGCATGAAACCGTCGTAATCTTGTAGAAAACATTGTAAAGTAGCGAATAAAACGTTTTCTAACGATAGAAGTGCGAAGGTTCGGTTAGTTTGAGCTAGGTAGCGTCGTGAAACCACCAAAAACGATGTCATCTAACGAGATAGTGTTGTTTTATTGCGAGTACGAAACTGCGATAGGTGAAATATTGGGAAAGCACACAAAATGGCATGAACTAGCCAGATACTGCGTCTTGTGCCGTTACAAGTGCGAAACTGCTTTATTGTGATATTCTCGTTAAAGCGCATGCAAATATCGTGAAACCTTAAAGAACGATGTCATTTAGCGAGATACAGCGTTCTGTACTGTAATAAGTTGGTGAGAAACTGTGAGGTCAAGCAAATATCGTAATTGTGAACGAAACAGTGTAATTCAGCGTATTTAGATACAAGTGCGAATGTTAGGTTAGGTTAAGATATGAACCGTCGTAAAACCGCATTAAACAATGTCAATTACTGAGATGCAGTGTTTTTCACCATTAAAAGTGGGGAACTGCGATATTTAATGTGAAAGCGCTTGCAACCGTCGTTAGGTTAGGCTAGGTTAGGTTAGGTTAGGTTAGGTTAGGTTAGGTTAGGTTAGGTTAGGTTAGGTTAGGTTAGGTTCGATTAGGTTAGGTTCGGTTGAGTTGGGTTAGGTTAGGTTAGGTTAGGTTAGGTTGGGTTAGGTTAGGTTAGGTTACGTTAGGTTAGGTTAGGTTAGGTTACGTTAGGTTAGGTTAGGTTAGGTAAGGATAATTTGGTTAGGTTAGGTAAGGTTAGGTTAGGTTAGGTTAGGTTGGGTTGGGTGTTGTTGGGTTGGGTTGGGTTGGGTTAGGTTGGGTTAGGTTAGGTTACGTTAGCTTAGGTTAGGTTAGGTTACGTTAGGTTATGTTAGGTTAGGTTAGGTTACGTTAGGTTAGGTTAGGTCAGGTAAGGTTAGGTTACGTTAGAATAGGTTAGGTTAGGTTACGTTAGGTTAGGTTAAGTTAGGTTAGGTTAGGTTTGGTTAGGTTAGGTTAGGTTAGCTCAGGTTAGGTTGGGTTGGGTTGGGTTAGGTTGGGTTAGGTTAGGTTAGGTTAGGTTGGGTTAGGTTAGTTTAGGTTAGGTTAGGTTAGGTTAGGTTGGGTTGGGTTGGGTTAGGTTAGGTTAGGTTAGGTTAGGTAAGGTTAGGTTAGGTTAGGTTAGGTTAGGTTAGGTTAAGGTATGAACCGTCGTAAAACCGCATTAAACAATGTCACTTAGTGAGATGCAGTGTTTTTCACCTTTACAAGTTGGGAACTGTGATATCTAATGTGAAAGCGCTTGAAACCGTCGTAATGTTGTAGAAAGCAATGTAAAGTAGCGAGTAAAACGTTTTCTAACGATAGAAGTGCGAAGGTCATGTTAGGTTGAGTTATGTTAGTTTAAGCTAGGTAGCGTCGTGAAACTACCAAAAACAACGTCATCTAACGAGATAGTGTTGTTTTATTGCGAGTACGAAACTGCGATAGGTAAAATGTTGTGAAAGCACACAAAACGGCATGAACAAGCCAAATACTGCGTGTTGTACCGTTACAAGTGCGAAACTGCTATGTTGTGACATTCTCGGTAAAGCGCATGCAAGTATCGTGAAACCTTAAAGAACGATGTCATTTAGCGAGATACAGCGTTCTGTACTGTAATAAGTTGGTGAGAAACTGTGAGGTCAAGCAAATATCGTAATTGTGAACGAAACAGTGTAATTGAGCGTCTTTAGATACAAGTGCGAATGTTAGGTTAGGTTGACATATCAACCGTCGTAAAACCGCATTAAACAATGTCACTTAGTGAGATGTAGTGTTTTTCAACATTACAAGTCGGGAACTACGATATCTAATGTGAAAGCGCATGAAACCGTCGTAATCTTGTAGAAAACATTGTAAAGTGGCGAGTAAAACGTTTTCTAACGATAGAAGTGCGAAGGTTAGGTTAGGTTAGGTTAGTTTAAGCTAGGTAGCGTCGTGAAACTACCAAAAACGACGTCATCTAACGAGATAGTGTTGTTTTATAGCGAGTATTAAACTGCGATAGGTGAAATGTTGTGAAAGCACACAAAACGGCATGAACAAGCCAAATACTGCGTGTTCTACCGTTACAAGTGCGAAACTGCTATATTGTATTGTGATATTCTCGTTAAAGCGCATGCAAGCATCGTGAAACCTTAAAGAACAATGTCATTTAGCGAGATACAGCGTTCTGTACTGCAATAAGTTGGTGAAAAACTGTGAGGTTATGCAAATATCGTAATTGTGAACAAAACAGTGTAATAGAGCGTTTTTAGATACAAGTGCGAATGTTAGGTTAGGTTAAGATATGAACCGTCGTAAAACCGCATTAAACAATGTCAATTACTGAGATGCAGTGTTTTTCACCATTAAAAGTGGGGAACTGCGATATTTAATGTGAAAGCGCTTGCAACCGTCGTTAGGTTAGGCTAGGTTAGGTTAGGTTAGGTTAGGTTAGGTTAGGTTAGGTTAGGTTCGATTAGGTTAGGTTGGGTTGAGTTGGGTTAGGTTAGGTTAGGTTAGGTTAGGTTGGGTTAGGTTAGGTTAGGTTACGTTAGGTTAGGTTAGGTTAGGTTACGTTAGGTTAGGTTAGGTTAGGTAAGGATAATTTGGTTAGGTTAGGTAAGGTTAGGTTAGGTTAGGTTAGGTTGGGTTGGGTGTTGTTGGGTTGGGTTGGGTTGGGTTAGGTTGGGTTAGGTTAGGTTACGTTAGCTTAGGTTAGGTTAGGTTACGTTAGGTTATGTTAGGTTAGGTTAGGTTACGTTAGGTTAGGTTAGGTCAGGTAAGGTTAGGTTACGTTAGAATAGGTTAGGTTAGGTTACGTTAGGTTAGGTTAAGTTAGGTTAGGTTAGGTTTGGTTAGGTTAGGTTAGGTTAGCTCAGGTTAGGTTGGGTTGGGTTGGGTTAGGTTGGGTTAGGTTAGGTTAGGTTAGGTTGGGTTAGGTTAGTTTAGGTTAGGTTAGGTTAGGTTAGGTTGGGTTGGGTTGGGTTAGGTTAGGTTAGGTTAGGTTAGGTAAGGTTAGGTTAGGTTAGGTTAGGTTAGGTTAGGTTAAGGTATGAACCGTCGTAAAACCGCATTAAACAATGTCACTTAGTGAGATGCAGTGTTTTTCACCTTTACAAGTTGGGAACTGTGATATCTAATGTGAAAGCGCTTGAAACCGTCGTAATGTTGTAGAAAGCAATGTAAAGTAGCGAGTAAAACGTTTTCCAACGATAGAAGTGCGAAGGTCATGTTAGGTTGAGTTATGTTAGTTTAAGCTAGGTAGCGTCGTGAAACCACCAAAAACGACGTCATCTAACGAGATAGTGTTGTTTTAATGCGAGTACGAAACTGCGATAGGTAAAATGTTGTGAAAGCACACAAAACGGCATGAACAAGCCAAATACTGCGTGTTGTACCGTTACAAGTGCGAAACTGATATGTTGTGACATTCTCGGTAAAGCGCATGCAAGTATCGTGAAACCTTAAAGAACGATGTCATTTAGCGAGATACAGCGTTCTGTACTGTAATAAGTTGGTGAGAAACTGTGAGGTCAAGCAAATATCGTAATTGTGAACGAAACAGTGTAATTGAGCGTCTTTAGATACAAGTGCGAATGTTAGGTTAGGTTGACATATCAACCGTCGTAAAACCGCATTAAACAATGTCACTTAGTGAGATGTGTTTTTCAACATTACAAGTCGGGAACTACGATATCTAATGTGAAAGCGCATGAAACCGTCGTAATCTTGTAGAAAACATTGTAAAGTAGCGAATAAAACGTTTTCTAACGATAGAAGTGCGAAGGTTCGGTTAGTTTGAGTTATGTTAGTTTAAGCTAGGTAGCGTCGTGAAACCACCAAAAACGACGTCATCTAACGAGATAGTGTTGTTTTAATGCGAGTACGAAACTGCGATAGGTAAAATGTTGTGAAAGCACACAAAACGGCATGAACAAGCCAAATACTGCGTGTTGTACCGTTACAAGTGCGAAACTGATATGTTGTGACATTCTCGGTAAAGCGCATGCAAGTATCGTGAAACCTTAAAGAACGATGTCATTTAGCGAGATACAGCGTTCTGTACTGTAATAAGTTGGTGAGAAACTGTGAGGTCAAGCAAATATCGTAATTGTGAACGAAACAGTGTAATTGAGCGTCTTTAGATACAAGTGCGAATGTTAGGTTAGGTTGACATATCAACCGTCGTAAAACCGCATTAAACAATGTCACTAAGTGAGATGCAGTGTTTTTCACCATTACAAGTCGGGAACTGCGATATCTAATGTGAAAGCGCTTGCAAACGTCGTTAGGTTAGGTTAGGTTAGGTTACGTTAGGTTAGGTTAGGTTAGGTTTGGTTAGGTTAGGTTAGGTTAGGTTAGGGTATGTTAGGTAAGGTTTGGTTAGGTTAGGTTAGGTTAGGTTGGTTTAGGTAAGGTTAGGTTAGGTTAAGATATGAACCGCGCTAAAACCGCATTAAACAATGTCACTTAGTGAGATGCTGTGTTTTTCACCATTACAAGTCGGGAACTGCGATATCTAATGTGAAAGCGCATGAAACCGTCGTAATCTTGTAGAAAACATTGTAAAGTTGCGAGTAAAACGTTTTCTAACGATAGAAGTGCGAAGGTTAGCTTGAGTTATGTTAGTTTAAGCTATGTAGCGTCGTGAAACTACCAAAAACGACGTCATCTAACGAGATAGTGTTGTTTTATTGCGAGTATTAAACTGCGATAGGTGAAATGTTGTGAATGCACACAAAACGGCATGAACAAGCCAAATACTGCGTGTTGTACCGTTACAAGTGCGAAACTGCTATATTGTGATATTCCCGTTAAAGCGCATGCAAGCATCGTGAAACCTTAAAGAACAATGTCATTTAGCGAGATACAGCGTTGTGTACTGCAATGAGTTGGTGAAAAACTGTGATGTTATGCAAATATCGTAATTGTGAACGAAACAGTGTAATAGAGCGTTTTTCAATACAAGTACGAATGTTAGGTTAGGTTAAGATATGAACCGTCGTAAAACCGCATTAAACAATGTCACTTAGTGAGATGCAGTGTTTTTCACCATTACAAGTTGGGAACTGCGATATCTAATGTGAAAGCGCTTGCAAACGTCGTTCGGTTAGGTTAGGTTAGGTGAGGTTAGGTTACGTTAGGTTAGGTTTGGTTAGGTTAGGTTAGGTTAGGTTATGTTAGGTTAGGTTGGGTTAGGTTAGGTTAGGTTACGTTAGGTTAAGGTATGAACCGTCGTAAAACCGCAATAAACAATGTCACTTAGTGAGATGCAGTGTTTTTCACCTTTACAAGTTGGGAACTGCGATATCTAATGTGAAAGCGCTTGAAACCGTCGTAATGTTGTAGAAAGCAATGTAAAGTAGCGAGTAAAACGTTTTCTAACGACAGAAGTGCGAAGGTCATGTTAGGTTGAGTTATGTTAGTTTAAGCTAGGTAGCGTCGCGAAACCACCAAAAACGACGTCTTCTAACGAGATAGTGTTGTTTTATTGCGAGTACGAAACTGCGATAGGTAAAATGTTGTGAAAGCACACAAAACGGCATGAACAAGCCAAATACTGCGTGTTGTACCGTTACAAGTGCGAAACTGCTATGTTGTGACATTCTCGGTAAAGCGCATGCAAGTATCGTGAAACCTTAAAGAACGATGTCATTTAGCGAGATACAGCGTTCTGTACTGTAATAAGTTGGTGAGAAACTGTGAGGTCAAGCAAATATCGTAATTGTGAACGAAACAGTGTAATTGAGCGTCTTTAGATACAAGTGCGAATGTTAGGTTAGGTTGACATATCAACCGTCGTAAAACCGCATTAAACAATGTCACTTAGTGAGATGTGTTTTTCAACATTACAAGTCGGGAACTACGATATCTAATGTGAAAGCGCATGAAACCGTCGTAATCTTGTAGAAAACATTGTAAATTGGCGAATAAAACGTTTTCT